>NC_091183.1:18349743-18427243 GCF_040958095.1 Procambarus clarkii
TCTTACTTAAATCGTTTCTTAACTGATCAATCAAAAATGGATCTAAATTATACAAACCACTACTAAATGTTCAAATTGCATGTCTTTGTAATCTGCATTAAAGCAAATTCAATAATGTTTCTATTGAAAATATTTGTACAATTCGTTATTGGATAAGCCCTCGCCCAATCAATTTGGGTGAGAACTTTCTGACAGATGAACCAACAAAGTAATAGACAATTGGCTGTTCTACGGATTATTTATTTTTCAAAATTCTAAATTTCAAATCATTGGACGTTTGACTTACATAGAACCTATTAGTCTTTACAATGTATTTTGTAAATGACAACGTTCTCGATACGATGACTGTTTCTAACTAATAATTTTCCAACAGTTTTTCATAATTAAACAATACATTTATATAAAAAAGTTTCAAGGCCTTGACAATATTTTCAAACCCAGAAAAATATGGTAAACATAACATATATTTTGGCCAAATTTTCTCACTGCATATATTATTGTAATTTATACGATGTACTTTGCTGTGGCAAACTTCCAAAAAAACTCAATGGATAACAAAACTTGAGACCAAAAAAATCATTATTCCTAAATTCTTCATCCAAGAATTCTGGGCTAACAATTCGAAGAACTCTTAGATACAAAGAGGAAACAATTTATTGTTACACGTTGCATCTGTGCCCTGAGAAATAATGAACATAAAATAAATTATTTGTAGGTTTTCTGTAAACAATAAACTTTAGTGAAAAATATTCCCTATGAATAAGTATATCTAAAAATGGAAAACATTTATTAATTTCAGTCTCTATAGTAAATATTACAGAGGTGACTTGATCATTAACCTTAGCTAAAAATTCGTCTGAATTTACATTTGTAGGCCTAGTGGACAAAATATCCTGAATTCTTTTCTATATATGGAAAGTTAAATCAATTTTCTCTTCAAATGTTCATTTTACACACGTTGTTGAGCCTAAATGACGCATTTTATTTGAAGCGTTTTCAACAGGCAAGGTAAAGTGAAAGTATTAAGTGGTGGATGAATAAAGGAGAGTTATTACACCTCAGGGGGATTTTATAATCATGTACTGCATTTTCTGTGATCGGCTGGAGCTGGAGGTGAGGTGGAAACTGTTAGTTCAGTTTTGGCCTCAGATGGTGGTGACCTAATTGTAAGCTGTTCATAGTTCAATGAGTGTTTGATATGCAGTGCTTCAGCTATTTCTATGCTGCTTTTATCGTTTTATCTGTTGACTATTTTTAAGGATGCTCTTCAGGATATATCTGGAAAAGGTCTTTTTGTATGTTGAAATGATTTGGTATTTGGTAGAGCCTTGTTTGTGTAGTCTCTAACAGCGGAATCTTTGTGAATTTCTGAAAGATGATGGATTGTCTGTTAGCCGTGTCTTGAAATTGTCATTTCAAGACAATTTAAACACCACATTATCTATAATGGTAAACCTTGCATTTGCACCTTTTATGCTGCAATCAGTTCCGTTCTTGACCTCAAAAGCTACAAATCCATTTTTTTTAATTCGTTTTTAAGAATCATGATTATCACCCTTAATGGCAATCTAATATCTTGAATACATTTTGAGATTTATCCTTACCATACAGTGGACAAAATACTAAACATGAAATAATTTGAGTTTACATTACTTATAGCAAGATTGTATAATTTTATTTATACGTTAAAAAAAATTGTCATTACTGTTTGCAGTATTTTCTAGTATTTTCTAAAGCTGTTTATTAATAAAGTTTGTTTTCAACTTTTCTTCCTATCACTTGTATTCAGTTTTTGTATACTCAAGCTACATATCACTGGTACTGGTGTTCTGTCTTGTTTTTAGTGTGCTTCACGTTGTTCTTCATTGTTCTTGTTTAAGCGTTCGAAATTAAAGTTGTTTATGCTGTGTTGTTGCTTGATCTACAGTGAAGGTATAAACTTATAGTTGTTTACGTGTCTCCTGATAGTCCATATAAAGACTGTTCTCGCTGACGTGGGCGGAGGCGCGGGCGTCGTCCCTCATCCTTACAGTGTCCCAGTCCTCGTACACGTGCTCTTCAACGGGTGTGTTGGGCCGGACTTCTGTCTCAACAACTGTAGAGAAGAAATGAATGTCTGTCAACATTATTATTCAATTTGTTTCTTTATTATGCACCACATACCCATCCGTGGGTGGCAGTGTAAGGGGTTACAGAGGCACATAATCGGTTATGGAACTGAACCGATTATGTGCCTCTGGAACTGAACCCCCTAGTTCGTTTAGCTAATCAAATAACAATCTTTTGTCGCTAGTTACGCAATTGTTGATGTTATATATACATGTGCACATACTCATACATACATGTAAATAAATATATAAATATACATATATATACATACGCATATTAGTATATTTTGGTAGCAGTCTTTCTTGTAAACATGTTGTTAAATATGACCGAAAAAGTAAGATTGATAATTCTAACACGAATTTTCTCAATAATTCTTATGTTTCTTTTTACTGTCGATGGTAATTGAAAAACCAATTCTCCAAAATTCATTTTTATTTCTTGTCTGACGCGACGCTTGAACGCGTTTCGTAATAACTTATTTTAAGACTTTAGTTTACACACACAACTGTAACCTGAAAACACTAAACGGAGTCATACTTATACTAACACTAAACATCTAATCCGTCGTACTTATAGTCGCATTTGGGTGAGGTGATATGGTGCAACAGTTTTGGATGAGGTGAACAAACTTGTGACAAATACAAGACAGAACACGAAACAGTGGGTATTAACTGGATAGGAGAGCATAAGAATGGAATTAACTGCAGATGGCCTATTGGCCCAAACGTCCTCTTAATGCTTCTACATTGGTGCGGAGTCTTGAAGTGGGTAGAATATAGTTGTGCATTAATTGGCTGTTAATTGCTGGTGTTGACTTCTTGATGTGTAATGCCTTGCAGATGTCGAGCCGCCTGCTATCGCTGTACCAATCGATGATTTCTGTGTTGCTGATTAAGACTTCTCTGGTGATGGTCTGGTTGTGAGAGGAGATTATATGATCCTTTATGGTGCCCTGTTGTTTATTCATTGTTAATCGCCTGTAAAGAGACGTTGTTGTCTTGCCTATATACTGAGTTCTTTGGGGCTTACAGTCCCCAAGTGGGCATTTGAAGGCATACACAACGTTGGTTTCCTTCAAGGCATTCTGCTTTGTGTCTGGAGAGTTTTTCATTAGTAGGTTGGCGTTTTTTTTGGTTTTATAGTAAATCTTCAATTGTATTTTCTGTTTTTTGTCTGTAGGGATAACGTTACTATCAACAATATCTTTCAGGACTCTTTCCTCCGTTTTATGAGCTATCGAGAAGAAGTTCCTGTAAAATAGTCTAATAGGGGGTATAGGTGTTGTGTTGGTTGACTCTTCAGAGGTTGCATGGCGTTTTACCTTTCTTCTTGTGATGTCTTCAACAAAACCATTAGAGAAGCCGTTGTTGACTAGGATCCTAGTCAACAACGGCTTCTTCAATGGTTTTGTTGAACAAACTAACCCGTTATTCACTAGGATCCACGGTAGAAGCCATCCTCCAAAATTTGTTTTAACAAGTTCGCTTAGAATGACGTGTGGGTTAGCAATGTCAAAGGATGACTTAAGATCTTCGAAAGTGGTATATGACCTATCAGTATGCAGGGTGTGGAATGTGGTAATAAAGTGATGTACACATTTTCAATGCGTAAAGCTATAGATCTGGGGAGACAACATGTTACTAATTCTGTAAAGTAGATGGTTGAGAACCATCCTATCAAGACACTTACAGAGACAACTAGTGAGGGAGACTGGGCGAAAAGCACTCTTCTGGTTAGGTTAGGGAATGGGAATAATAAGGCTGTTGGTCCATGACTTTTGAAGCTCCCCAGTTACATCGCTCATTTATCAATTCAAGCAATGGATTCCCTGGAACTAGCAGAAGCATACGCAGTATGCCGTAAGTAACTCCATCCTCCCCGGGTGATGTAACTTTTCCTTTATGTAGAGCAGAGTCTAGTTCGTATTCAGTAAAAAGCATGTCACAGTCATCCTCTTGATGAAGCAACAAGTCAAGGAGCCTTGCTCTATCAGCATATATATTATTTAATTCATTCTGTGTGGATAGAGGAAGACTGTCAAAGCTGGAGGTTGTGGCCCAGGCATCAACAAGTTCATTTGCTCTGTGCAGGGGATTAGGGTACGAGATCTCTGCTGCATTTTTCCCTTTGATCTTGTTGATATTCTTCCATGCCCGACTTAATGGCGTGTGAGAATTGAGACCACTGACAAAAGTTTCCCAGTCTGTCTGCCTCAGCTCTACCATATGCTCCCTGACCCCAGCCAGAGGCGTTTGAAAGAGCTTAAGCATTTCAGCAGTGCGGGTCCTTCTATAAGCTAGTCCAATCCTTCTGGTAGTGCGTTTTAGTGCATGCAATTCAGAATCATTATAATAGGCATAAGTGCTTTGACCAGTGTAATTTGGGTTACGTGGCTTGGACGATGGATCAAGTGATTCTATAAACTGCTCGATTGTACCTGTTAGCTCATTGTTAAAATCTTCAACCGAAAAAGGCTCTGATCAACGGTACCATTCTGACACACGAGCAACAAAATAGTCTCGTTAATCGATGGGCACAGCCAGCCTCTTCCGTTTGAACATTCCGCCGGGAAGGATAGAGCTTCCAATGCTTACAGTGGCTAATATGGGCAGATGATCAGACGCCATATCTGGCACAATTGACGAGGCGCAGACGGTTTGGGAGATGTTGAAACCGAGACATAGATCAAGAATCCCTCCGTAGATATGCGACGGTTCAAGGTCACCCACAATCTGTGTATCATCGTGACTACCTAATAGTGACAACAGTTGGTTACCAGTACGATTACTGAACTGCGAATTACCAATATTCCTATGCTTAGCGTTATAATCACCTATAATGATGGGAGGCTCAGTCTGAAAACAGACAGGAAGGTCAGCATAATTAAACTTATCACTAGGGGGCATACAAGTCAAATATATTGAGGGCAGAGTTCCCTACGTAGATCCTCACACCATGATACTGATATCCTTCAGTTGACTTGGCTGGGAATGGCTGGTGAGGAAGGAACTTCTTAACACACAAAATACAATAGTGACTGGATTTAAGGTTATAGACAACAAAGGAGGGTAATGTAGAGGGGGTGAAGACCTGGTGGGAACTCTGCACTCCTGAAGGCAAACGACATCAATGGGCTCTGTCGACACTTGTGCTGGAGATCAGGAAGTCTTTTCTTGAGTGATGCTATGTTCCAACTGAGGATACGAAGCACCGTTGTATTGGGGGAATTTCTGGTGGGATCCATAGTTTATATCTAATTTTTAGTCCCCGAAAGCTTTTAAGTGTGTCTGTGTAATTTACTGTCCCTTTGCTTTGCTTTGTATCACTCCTGATATCTCTCTGAGTTCTGTGATGCAGCTGGCTACAAGGCAATACAGCTGCAATACACTCTCTCGTTTCTTTGTCAACGACACAGTTATTTATGAACTCTTTAACACTTATTTTTAAGGTTTTTGGGAACACTGTTTTTAATAGGTTTTCAAGTTCCGCGGGTCCTTGCTGCGATATATCAAACCCAATAGCTAGACGAGTGGTGGCATTTAAGTCACCAGGTGTGTGAGCCTCGCCCACTTCACTGCTCTCAGTCCTGGCTGGTGACTGTGGGTTACTCTCCAGGTCACTATACTCATCATGTTTATCGCGATGACAGCGACAGCGCTGCTGTACATCCTTCAGCATTTGCTCATACGTCTGTTTAACTGTTAACATAGCTGCTTCATGCTGACAGCGAATCTCTTCTAACTCAAGTTCCCAAGTGTGCTGTAGCTCCGATTCTTTATGTTGTAGCGGAGGCTGCCGTTCTACAGAGCATTTAAATGCCTGCGCCTTCACAGATACCTCCCCACCCTAGGAGGTTGACTGCGGGTGGGAGGGGAGGCTCTGCCTCTGGCGGCCCCCATCTCCAGGGGGGGAGGGGATGGAGACCTACTACCCCGCCAGCCGGGGCGAGTCACACCTGGCAACTGTGTATTGTGGCACCCGGTGCCCAGATGAGTGGGCAAAGATGCTCGCCACTGTTTCCCTGTCCAAAGTGAGTCAAGGGCGAGCGAGAAGTCAGAGTGCAAGATGTGGCCCACCGTAGTTGTTGCTAGAGGACAACTTTCCACCGATAATGACACTCCATCATCATTACGTGGCGCCTTATAGAGCGGAGTACTGCTTGTAGGGGGCAGCCAGACATCAACTGGGCATCTCTGGTGAGTTGCCATCACGCCAGGAGCACTACAGTTAAGGCATTTAGTTGCCACAGTGTGCCCAGTGTGGTAGAGGCCAAGGCACCTCTTAGATTCATTGTGACCAGCACACACTGCACACCGGTGGGTCCTGGAGGTGCAGCGCAATACAGTGTGGCCCCGACGCAGATATTTGTAGCACCTGCGTGGTGGCATATAGCGAGCCGCTGTAAGTTCTACCCAACGCCTGGGGGCACGGAGAGTCACTTGGGAATCACCGATGATGATGTCCAGCTTGCAACGATGAAGTCATTCTTAGTACGGTGTGGTTTTTCCACATTGTCGGACCGGAAACACTCCAGGTCAATGCACTTGCTAACACCAAAGAAAACGATTTACACCTTCACTGAATCATCACATGGTGCTCGCAACATTTTTATCAGAGCACATTCCTATGTTAACAAGTCGTTAACAAATGCATCATTATTCGTGACAAAGACATGATTGTCTTCATATCTGTTTATCTTCATGAGTTTAGTGTGATGAACTTTTGAGGCTGCAGAAAACCACTAAAATCTGTCAGCAAGAATATTGCCAGAAGGGAAAATCACGCGGGTAATCGAGTTCTTTCCCGTTTTAATCGCCTTTTTTCCATCTTGCTCACCAGCTCTTGGAATACAACACAGCTTCGAGTTTTTGTCCGCTATGATGTTCGTGAATGTTTAAGCTTACGACGTATTTTTTTCTGCTGGGTTCAAAAATCTATTTTGTTCATGCACTTGAAAGAGGATTTCCACTCAAATACAAATACAAACAGCCATCTTGACCTGACATACCTCTGCCTAATTTAACTAAAAAAGTTAACTGTTACATTGTCTTACAGAGGAAGTCTGTAAGGTTTATTAATGACCTCTTAAGACGAAGGCTGATCTTCCGAGTATGTTACATCAACAGCTGCCTGATTCCCAGGTACCTATTTACTACTACATGAACAGCTGCGCCAGGTGTAAGGAGACGTGCCCAAACGTCTTGTTCCGCACGGAGATAGTGGTGTGTGTTCCTCGGTGTGGTTTCCAACACCCTGTGCCACATGTGTGATCGGTGCTCGTTACAGTTACGTTGTAACACCAGGGATGTGTTGAGTAGTGCTATAACATCAGGGATGTGTTGAGTAGTGTTGTAACACCAGGAATGGGAGGGATGTGTTGTAACACCAGGGATGGGAGGGATGTGTTGTAACACCAGGGATGGGAGCGCAGTGAGATTGTGTGGATAAGTTTGTCAATTTATTTTATTAGTGTAAGTGTATTGTATTATACAGTATTTTGTTATGAACTGTATGGCATATGTAAATTTATTTCCACTCAATTCCCCCAGTTGGGGTTTTATAGTGTTAGTTCAGACAGAATAGAAACTGTACTTGTTTAATAATATTCAAGTTTAATGTGAACTAAATAATTTGGTAGTATTTAATTCCTGAGTTGTCTTAATGGGGTCAGTTAATACAACTGATCTTAGCTGGTCAGATGAATCATAACGGTAGTATTAATTATGGACATCTAAACCCATTACCTCTATAACACGCCAGCCTGTGACTAGCGTCGTCACGGGGTTAATGGCGACGCTCCCAGGGGGTGCTGCCACTCGACCTCCTCCTGCCCTCAGTGTAGAGGTAAAGAGATAACTACACAATTTGTGTTGATATTCTCGCTGTGTACACTTGATTATTGAAGTTAATTTGCTTTACACTGGCGTATTTATTTTAGTTGTTACTCCCGTAACCGACCAATCACCTCATTGACTTCCCAATCATATTATAATATCTAGATACTACATATATGGTAAAACCCTGAGGTTACTTAGCGTTATTTATAGGTCAGATCGGGGCACATCGAACATGGACATCTGAAGAGCCTGGTTCCACTGAGGCGTAATCGTGCAACAGGTGCTGGGCTTATCAAGGTGTGTGGTAGCAAGCTTGCTGTCATGGAGCAAGATGGTCTCCTCCTCCTTCCCCAGCCCTCGTGTGTGAGTAAAGTTAGCCACTCTTTCTCAAGTCGGGAGTGGCTTTTAAGGGGAAGTATTACGGGAAAATGCGATAAATGAAAACTGGTTCGATTTCAATAAAACTTTTTTGATTAGTTGTATAAATAATATAATTAAACTGGCCCAAGTCTTAGTATCATAGCATAAATAGGAAGGGAGAAAAAAATATTGAATAATGTCAAAAAATTTCCAAAATGGTAAAAAATTAACATCAAACATAAGTGACAACTCAAATCATGTCTTTGACTCTAAGCTATCACAATAGCATATAATAAAGTATTTAAATATTTACTTTTATGCCAAAAAAAAAAAAAAACTAATTTGATTATTTTCTCAAATTACTTATCAGCCGATTTGCATGAGACTTATACACCTTACAGAACGTATGCCTCTCTGTAAAGATGCAAGTTTTGGAGGACATTGGTTGAAGTCAACTTCAACAACAGGTGGCAGAGTGTTTGATCATATTTAATTTCAAGTAACATAACATAGCATCTCCTCTTTAATTTTTTTAAATTTACATGAAATTTACACCTTATATGTAGAGTTGACGTTTCTACAACATCTATAAAACACTTTATTGCTAAGTTCCTTTATTGATTTGATAAATATTTGCAAACATGAAATATTGGAATATATTTTTGGGGGAACTTTGACTACTTGTATTAGTAAAACTAAACATATTTTGGATAATCCTTTTCACATAAATCCTTTAATATATGCTAATATGATATATGAGTGTCATAGAAATTATGTCATTTGAATATTGTGGTAGAAGTAGGATATTGAAAATGTGTAAAATTCGTTGGAAAAAAACATATCTCCCTTTCTATTTGGGGTACGATACTGGAACGTAGAACAGCTGCAGGCCTTCTTATATACAACTTGTAAAAAAAGTTTGGTTGACATTAAACAAAATTTTAAATCGCATATACCGCGCCCTTAAGCTATTTCTGGTATTAGGATTAACTTTATTTTAATAATCTCATCAACCTTTAAAATATTAATTCGGATTTCCTCCCCTCAGATTAATAATGATAAGCAATAGCTATGTATAATACCTTCATCGTCTCATAACAAAGAGGGAAGGTTGTGGAAGAATTATGGCGCCAGATATAAGAGTCTGGCTATCACACATTTTAGTTAAAATTATTATTTATGAACAGAGGACTTAACTACTAACCTATATATTATTAAACATATTTATTACTTAGTTAATTATATTTGTTTTTTTAATGGAAGGGAGTACCACCTCTGGCGGGAAGAAGGAGACCCTCAGCCTCGGAGGAAATCACACATAACGCATTACAGGTAATGTTTAGGTCCCCTCCAATACAATTTATGTGTACTTTTCTCCTACCACCCCCTTCCTTTTGTCTGTTGCTGTGCTTTCTTAGATATTTAAAGGTTACAAAATTTACATTAGTTAAACAATGGGTTTAGAGGTTATGGATTTCTTGGAGTTCCTCCGCTTCCAGACAGAAACCGAGGACGCAGTAGGCGTTGCCCCTCTGGATCGCCACACTGAGACACTGAAACAGGAAACTGACTGCCCTTGGGTCTCTGGTGATGTCAATGACCCTGGAATCAAATTCTTTTAGGAACCCCAAGGCACTCCAACTCCAGGGGCCATGTGTCTCAGATGCTGTACATATGTTAATTATATTGTAACTTGGAAAGATTTCCCACAGGGGATCTGTTGAGTAATGTTCTAACACCTGGAACAGGAGGCTCCTACCTGGCATCAATGGCTCCCACCGTCATAAACAGGATATACAGAAAAAGGTGTAGGAAACATATATACCAGAAACAGATGTGTATTAAAACATTTTAAGATGTGTGTTTTTCAGAAAGGAAGGAAATGGTTGGTTAACAGAAGCGCAACACCCTAGAACATTAAGTTCTTATCTGGTAAATAAACTAAAGCCGCAATTATCTAGCTTGTTGCCCTTCTTGCTAGAATACTATTCACATCTTGGGGTACCTGCCTATTGTACATGTACTGGAGAGTAGAGTACTCCTCTCAAGGTACCTGCCTTTTGTCAAGCTACGTTTCTGTTCGTTAATGATACACGAGACACAACTTTTTAACATTTCTCCAATCAGGTGGACACTCATAAGACGTCAAGAAGATGAACAGTGGGTTAACTTCCTGAAGTGTTAAAACCCCATTAATGTGGTCTGGTCGATTTCTCTAAAACTTTACAAGATTTTCGAATGTGCAATTTATCACTAACTGATAAACTGCACATTGGAAAAATGTTTGTTTGTTAATGGTCACGTCCGTTATAAAGCCCCACACGACTTAATAATTTTCCAGGACGGACCGAATGTGTGATTTGGTCATCAAAATTAGTGAAGTTTGGAATACAAATATAAGGTCAGTATTATCTAAATTGGACACCTTCATAATTGGAAAGATATGTGATAAATATAAATTGTGCATAAAGCTGTCACCAGCTGGTTGAGACACGTCTTCACCTGCACCCACCTGTTTACAACCTTGTTCTGCTCACTTGCAAGATATATATTGTTACGGTGCTCTCTCTTATTTCTCCCCAATGCCGGCGTTAAGACTCATATTCACTTACCTTGCAGGCTCCCTGAGGCGCAGGGAGTCATTTGATATAAGAGGCAACTGAAAAGATTACTTATTTATGGAGAGATGATCATTTATAAGATTTGCAGGTAAAGGGGGTTACTCCCCTTGTACATACAAAATGGCGACATCTCTATCATTTTGGCACCTTGACGTGATGACGTCAGCAGGCTGGTGATTGGCGGGCCAAGGTCACGTGACGTTACTGAACAGAGACCGCCGTGTCGTCACCGGGAGACCTGGCCCAGCGCTGGCGGAAGTGCTGCAGCAGAGTTACACAGACCTTTGATGCGAGCAGAAATGTGTCAGTGAGCTCCCAAGATTGGAGGTTCTGGGAGCATTGCTCAGTGGATTTGAGCAGCCAGCGCAGTCTACCAGTGCCGCAGAAGACAGTGTGCTCCTGGGGAGTACGAAGAAGCCAGGTTTAGTGGGCAAAGAGGTGCCAAGAACTGGTGGCTATTTAGTCGGACGACAGAAGGTGAGTGGCGACTCTGGGAGGCAATTCTGGCGCCCGCGAGTCAGAGCTCGTACGACGTGCAGTGCTGCAGTGACTGGGTCATATCTATTGAGTTTTGGAGGGAAGACATCGCATCTGGATCCAAGAGAAAACGTTTCGGTGAAGGAACGAGTGTGTACAGTGACATACTCTGTGACCACTGGTTGGACCAGCTTGGATAATCTGAAGCCAGGGGATAGGTACGGCGAAGACGCGAGTTATCCATGACGGCTGAGGACCTGTGACACGCAACTGTAACGCCAAGTAGCGACCTGGGAACCATGTACCTCCTATCATCGGAGGACAGACGTCGTGGACAGGTGTGATTAAGGCAGATCATATTTCCCTCCCATTGCCCCTTGATGACTAAGCTAGGTAGGTCCATCATAGATATATTACCTAGTGAGTTTTTTATTATGTTAGATTAGAGTAGGCTGAAGGTCAGCCGGTATTACAACTGCTGGAGAAGACAGCGTGGGAACGTGTGTAGCAGTGTGCTGGACGTGTGGACGACGTCCACGAAGCCGCCCCCTGTCGAGAGAATTGATGATTGATTACGATTAAGCAACACAAAAGCTGGCACGGGCATGAATAGCCCGTAAGTGGTGGCCCTTTTGAGTCATTACCAGTATCAAAAGCTGATGCTGGAGATCTGTGGTTTCGAATGCACCCTGCATGACGGGAGATGTCTCCCTTGTGAATGTGTTAAGATGAAGATGAAGCCACCCAAAAGGTGGCACGGGCATGAATAGCCCGTAAGTGGTGGCCCTTTTGATCCATTGTAATAACCCTGAACCCTTGTAATCGTACTGAACACTACCCTTGCTGTAACTCTCTCTCTCTCTCTACTCTTTCCCTTCATCCAATACCCCGGCTTAACACTGTTACAGTCCAGTATGACCCCTCACTGGACTGCCACGAATATAAATTGAATATTAAATGAGGAGGACAATACAAGGATCGGGGTATTAATTTAGATCTTAATAATTAATCCATTAAACACTGCCACCACCTTCCCAAACATAAATGAATGTGTCTAAAATTATTGGTTCCCAGGAAGGAAGAGACTCAATAATCATGGGACTCAAAGGGCACGTAAATGAATCTTATCGGATTAATACTGTAATCTTACTGGACTGAACGGGAGATTCTAGAGTGACTTTACTCTTCATAAGATGGAGAACACAGGGGAATTTCTAGCACAGGAAATGAAAATCACAAGGATGAATAACACAGTCATTAATCAAAGGGAAACAGATAACTAAACACAAATACATTAAAATACTTTATTATTGGAACCCGTATATTTGAATCAAAATTGAAACATACCCCTACTCTAAAACCGCATGAGGCAATGGAATGTAATACCGAAATCTACATAACTCAGGTGCACAATTACCTTCAATACTGCAGCTTGCCAATGGATGTTGATTGTCTGCCCGCAGGTCACCTGACCTGTACCTCAGTTGAGGCTCCAAGACACACTAACTAATCTTTATTAAAAACGCTTACCAGTGGGACAGGTTCCACCCCCTAGTTCCTAGGCCCAAATTAACTCCGCCTATCCCAAGCATATGGCCAACGGATTTAAACATAACTAGGTGATCTAGAATCCGGGCCAATGGCATGGACAGGCACTACCCTGTGAGGCCCCGCCTCCACAGGCCTACATGTCTTCAACCAATCCGGATCAGGCTTGACCATAAGGGTCAATTCCTCTTGACAGAAACTCCAAAAACTGGGAAGGCACCAACAACTTTCCTGTGGGAATGCCGGCTGGGCACCCACTTGTAAATTGAGATCACAAGTTTATTGGCCCTGGGACTACTATTTTCAATTCGTCACTGGACAGATGGACAGGAGAGCGAGGGGAGCAAGTGGCTTCAAACTGTTTATGACCCCGAGGGTCAGACCGTGACAAAAAGCAGGGATGACCCAAAGGGAGGGAAGGCAAGCGAGGGATGGGAAGGGGAAAAGGATGGAGAAGAGAAAGGGGAAAGGGGACAGGGGAAAGGGGGAAGGGGCTATGGTGTGCATATACCATTACACTATCACCAGTATCAATAGATGATACTGGAGATCTGTGGAGGTGCGACTGCACCCTGCGTGACGGGAGATGTCTCCCGTGTGAATGTGTTAAGATGAAGCCACCCAAAAGGTGACACGGGCATGAATAGTCGTAAGTGGTGGCCCTTTTGAGCCATCACCAGTATCAATAGATGATACCTGGTTGATGGGGTTCTGAGAGTCATTCTACTCCCCAAGCCCGGCCCGAGGCCAGGCTTGACTTGTGAGAGTTTGGTCCACCAGGCTGTTGCTTGGAGCGGCCCGCAGGCCCACATACCCACCACAGCCCGGTTGGTCCGGCACTCGATGGAGGAATAAATCTAGTTTCCTCTCGAAGATGTCCACGGTTGTTCCGGCAATATTTCTTATGCTCACTGGGAGGGTGTTGAACAACCGCGGACCTCTGATGTTTATACAGAGTTCTCGGATTGTGCCTATGGCACCCCTACTCTTCACTGGTTCTATTCTGCATTTTCTACCATATCGTTCACTCCAGTACGTTATTTTACTGTGTAGATTTGGTACTTGGCCCTCCAGTATCTTCCAGGTGTATATTATTTGATATCTCTCTCGTCTTCTTTCTAGTGAGTACATTTGGAGGGCTTTGAAACGATCCCAATAATTTAGGTGCTTTATCGCGTCTATGCGTGCCGTATATGTTCTCTGTATTCCCTCTATTTCAGCAATCTCTCCTGCTCTGAAGGCGGAAGTGAGTACCGAGCAGTACTCAAGACGGGACAACACAAGTGACTTGAAGAGTACAACCATTGTGATGGGATCCCTGGATTTGAAAGTTCTCGTAATCCATCCTATCATTTTTCTGGCTGTCGCAATATTTGCTTGGTTATGCTCCCTAAACGTTAGGTCGTCAGACATCATTATTCCCAAATAATGGGAATACTGGAGATGATACTGGATTATCATTTGGATAATACCAGATGATACTGGAGATCTGTGGAGGTGCGATTGCACCCTACGTGACGGGATATGTCTTCCCCGACGAATGTGTCCAAGATTGATGAAGATTAAGCCACCCAAAAGGTGGCACAGGCACGAATAGCCCGTAAGTGGGGGCCCTTTTGAGCCATTACCAGTATCAATAGATGATACTGGAGATCTGTGGAGGTGCGGCTGCACCCTGCGGGACTGGAGATGTCACCCGTAAATGTGTCCCCAATTGACGAAGATTAAGGCACCCAAGAGGTGGCACGGGCATGAATAGCCCGTAAGTGGTGGCCCTTTTGAGCCATTACTAGTATCAAGAGCTGATACTGAAGATCTGTGGAGGTGCGTCACATCTCCCTGCGTGACGGGAGATGTGTCCCATGCGTCGAGAGATTGATTGATTGATAAAAATTAAGCCACCCAAGAGGTGGCACGGGCATGAATAGCCCGTAAGTGGTACAATTTTTTTTTGTTTTCCGTGTTCTGAGGTTGCATTTAACCATCAAGCTGTTATCGTGGGGGAGGATACTGCTTCACAGTCTTTATGAGGGTGTCCATCTACTGGACACCTTTGTTGACCAGGAGAGTGGCAGTGTTGATGGCTTCAGGGTGGCCACTGCATGATTCAGGAACTCTTAAAGCTCTTCTAAGGTCATTGGTTGCTTCACATTCCAGAAGATAGTGAAGTAATGGCTTTTCTGTGACAGTTTGGCAGAAGATGCACTCTCTCTGTCGGGGTTCACCAATCTCCCAGTTGCATCTGTAACCTAGACGTAGTCTATATAGCCTAATTGCTATTTCCCTGTGGATTCCTAGCTTGTGGATTGTGGATTCGTCGAGAGAGTGCAAGTCCCCCATTTAAATCTGCCCAGCTGTCCGAGTTGCCAGAGGCGGCGAAAGGAAAGTTGCCAACGTTCTCCAGATCATCTATTTCATATATTTTCTCATGTGTTATTCCTTATATGATTAATGTAGTTTTTATATAGTAAACTTCATATTGTTTTATTGATGTGCTTATGTGCTCCCTCCATCTCTCTTTGAGCATTGTTAAGTGATACTATTGCACCACAATATGATCAGTATTGTTTTATATGGAAAATATCCTAGTGACTGGAAGTATTTGAATAACACTGATATTTATAGAAATCTACCCGAGACTGGCAATACTGATTTAACACAGTAATAGTGGTAACATATCATTGTCTGGCGACCCTAAGTTTAAACCACTGAACTGCATTGCTGGGATGCAGAGTTACAAACCAAGCTGGCGACCTAGTGAGTAGTTAAGTGACACAGGTGTGGACAAGTGACTTGTGACCCCTTTGTTATGGCGGGCAAGACTCAGAGGAAGTGCTGTAGCCACGTCTTGAGGTTAATGCTGAATCTTCCTTCACACTTCCGTAGGACAAGGCTGGAATAGTTAGTAGCGGGTTCACCCGTGATTCCTCTGAAGGACTCCCAGGGCGATCACAAGCACCCAGATGTGTGGGAGCAAAGACCCGCGTTGGTGGGTACGATGTGGTCCTCATCTTAGGTACAGACGGACACTAGTAAGTAACCCGAGTCAGACCCCCCCCCCCCCCAGTAACAATATGTAACCGTTTTGCATATCTGTGTACAGAGCACCTGAAAATGTGTTCATTTACGATAGCGCTCGGATTCATCATTTCTCATTCCTTGTGAAAATATATATATATATATATATATATATATATATATATATATATATATATATGTATATATATATATATATATATATATATATATATATATATATATATATATATATATATATATATATATATATCACAACTTAAAACTCCACTGTATATATATATATATATATATATATATATATATATATATATATATATATATGTATATCACGAAAATAAACACGTGATTAAGAATGTGACAATGTCAGACCACGGAGGAAAAATGAAACAGGAAATTTCCTTAAGTACTTTCGTATATTAAGACCTTCTGAAGATGTATTTAATATACGAAAGTACTTAAGGAAATTTCCTGTTTCATTTTTCCTCCGTGGTCTGACATTGTCATATATATATATATATATATATATATATATATAACTGAAAACTCACACCCCAGAAGTGACTCGAACCCATACTCCCAGGAGCCACGCAACTGGTATGTACAAGACGCCTTAATCCACTTGACCATCACGACCGGACAAAATGAGGTGATAGCCGAGGCTATTTGAACCACCCCACCGCCGGCACTCGGATAGTAATCTTGGGCATAGCATTTTACCAAATCACCTCATTCTTTGGGGCACACGTGAGGAACACAAATGCGAACAAGCCTGAATGGTCCCCAGGACAATATGCAACTGAAAACTCACACCCCAGAAGTGACTCGAACCCATACTCCCAGGAGCCACGCAACTGGTATGTACAAGACGCCTTAATCCACTTGACCATCACGACCGGACAAAATGAGGTGATAGCCGAGGCTATTTGAACCACCCCACCGCCGGCACTCGGATAGTAATCTTGGGCATAGCATTTTACCAAATCACCTCATTCTTTGGGGCACACGTGAGGAACACAAATGCGAACAAGCCTGAATGGTCCCCAGGACAATATGCAACTGAAAACTCACACCCCAGAAGTGACTCGAACCCATACTCCCAGGAGCCACGCAACTGGTATGTACAAGACGCCTTAATCCACTTGACCATCACGACCGGACAAAATGAGGTGATAGCCGAGGCTATTTGAACCAACCCACCGCCGGCACTCGGATAGTAATCTTGGGCATAGCATTTTACCAAATCACCTCATTCTTTGGGGCACACGTGAGGAACACAAATGCGAACAAGCCTGAATGGTCCCCAGGAAAATATGCAACTGAAAACTCACACCCCAGAAGTGACTCGAACCCATACTCCCAGGAGCCACGCAACTGGTATGTACAAGACGCCTTAATCCACTTGACCATCACGACCGGACAAAATGAGGTGATAGCCGAGGCTATTTGAACCACCCCACCGCCGGCACTCGGATAGTAATCTTGGGCATAGCATTTTACCAAATCACCTCATTCTTTGGGGCACACGTGAGGAACACAAATGCGAACAAGCCTGAATGGTCCCCAGGACAATATGCAACTGAAAACTCACACCCCAGAAGTGACTCGAACCCATACTCCCAGGAGCCACGCAACTGGTATGTACAAGACGCCTTAATCCACTTGACCATCACGACCGGACAAAATGAGGTGATAGCCGAGGCTATTTGAACCACCCCACCGCCGGCACTCGGATAGTAATCTTGGGCATAGCATTTTACCAAATCACCTCATTCTTTGGGGCACACGTGAGGAACACAAATGCGAACAAGCCTGAATGGTCCCCAGGACAATATGCAACTGAAAACTCACACCCCAGAAGTGACTCGAACCCATACTCCCAGGAGCCACGCAACTGGTATGTACAAGACGCCTTAATCCACTTGACCATCACGACCGGACAAAATGGGTGATAGCCGAGGCTATTTGAACCACCCCACCGCCGGCACTCGGATAGTAATCTTGGGCATAGCATTTTACCAAATCACCTCATTCTTTGGGGCACACGTGAGGAACACAAATGCGAACAAGCCTGAATGGTCCCCAGGACAATATGCAACTGAAAACTCACACCCCAGAAGTGACTCGAACCCATACTCCCAGGAGCCACGCAACTGGTATGTACAAGACGCCTTAATCCACTTGACCATCACGACCGGACAAAATGAGGTGATAGCCGAGGCTATTTGAACCACCCCACCGCCGGCACTCGGATAGTAATCTTGGGCATAGCATTTTACCAAATCACCTCATTCTTTGGGGCACACGTGAGGAACACAAATGCGAACAAGCCTGAATGGTCCCCAGGACAATATGCAACTGAAAACTCACACCCCAGAAGTGACTCGAACCCATACTCCCAGGAGCCACGCAACTGGTATGTACAAGACGCCTTAATCCACTTGACCATCACGACCGGACAAAATGAGGTGATAGCCGAGGCTATTTGAACCAACCCACCACCGGCACTCGGATAGTAATCTTGGGCATAGCATTTTACCAAATCACCTCATTCTTTGGGGCACACGTGAGGAACACAAATGCGAACAAGCCTGAATGGTCCCCAGGAAAATATGCAACTGAAAACTCACACCCCAGAAGTGACTCGAACCCATACTCCCAGGAGCCACGCAACTGGTATGTACAAGACGCCTTAATCCACTTGACCATCACGACCGGACAAAATGAGGTGATAGCCGAGGCTATTTGAACCACCCCACCGTCGGCACTCGGATAGTAATCTTGGGCATAGCATTTTACCAAATCACCTCATTCTTTGGGGCACACGTGAGGAACACAAATGCGAACAAGCCTGAATGGTCCCCAGGACAATATGCAACTGAAAACTCACACCCCAGAAGTGACTCGAACCCATACTCCCAGGAGCCACGCAACTGGTATGTACAAGACGCCTTAATCCACTTGACCATCACGACCGGACAAAATGAGGTGATAGCCGAGGCTATTTGAACCACCCCACCGCCGGCACTCGGATAGTAATCTTGGGCATAGCATTTTACCAAATCACCTCATTCTTTGGGGCACACGTGAGGAACACAAATGCGAACAAGCCTGAATGGTCCCCAGGACAATATGCAACTGAAAACTCACACCCCAGAAGTGACTCGAACCCATACTCCCAGGAGCCACGCAACTGGTATGTACAAGACGCCTTAATCCACTTGACCATCACGACCGGACAAAATGAGGTGATAGCCGAGGCTATTTGAACCACCCCACCGCCGGCACTCGGATAGTAATCTTGGGCATAGCATTTTACCAAATCACCTCATTCTTTGGGGCACACGTGAGGAACACAAATGCGAACAAGCCTGAATGGTCCCCAGGACAATATGCAACTGAAAACTCACACCCCAGAAGTGACTCGAACCCATACTCCCAGGAGCCACGCAACTGGTATGTACAAGACGCCTTAATCCACTTGACCATCACGACCGGACAAAATGAGGTGATAGCCGAGGCTATTTGAACCACCCCACCGCCGGCACTCGGATAGTAATCTTGGGCATAGCATTTTACCAAATCACCTCATTCTTTGGGGCACACGTGAGGAACACAAATGCGAACAAGCCTGAATGGTCCCCAGGACAATATGCAACTGAAAACTCACACCCCAGAAGTGACTCGAACCCATACTCCCAGGAGCCACGCAACTGGTATGTACAAGACGCCTTAATCCACTTGACCATCACGACCGGACAAAATGAGGTGATAGCCGAGGCTATTTGAACCACCCCACCGCCGGCACTCGGATAGTAATCTTGGGCATAGCATTTTACCAAATCACCTCATTCTTTGGGGCACACGTGAGGAACACAAATGCGAACAAGCCTGAATGGTCCCCAGGACAATATGCAACTGAAAACTCACACCCCAGAAGTGACTTGAACCCATACTCCCAGGAGCCACGCAACTGGTATGTACAAGACGCCTTAATCCACTTGACCATCACGACCGGACCAAATGAGGTGATAGCCGAGGCTATTTGAACCACCCCATCGCCGGCACTCGGATAGTAATCTTGGGCATAGCATTTTACCAAATCACCTCATTCTTTGGGGCACACGTGAGGAACACAAATGCGAACAAGCCTGAATGGTCCCCAGGACAATATGCAACTGAAAACTCACACCCCAGAAGTGACTCGAACCCATACTCCCAGGAGCCACGCAACTGGTATGTACAAGACGCCTTAATCCACTTGACCATCACGACCGGACAAAATGAGGTGATAGCCGAGGCTATTTGAACCACCCCACCGCCGGCACTCAGATAGTAATCTTGGGCATAGCATTTTACCAAATCACCTCATTCTTTGGGGCACACGTGAGGAACACAAATGCGAACAAGCCTGAATGGTCCCCAGGACAATATGCAACTGAAAACTCACACCCCAGAAGTGACTCGAACCCATACTCCCAGGAGCCACGCAACTGGTATGTACAAGACGCCTTAATCCACTTGACCATCACGACCGGACAAAATGAGGTGATAGCCGAGGCTATTTGAACCACCCCACCGCCGGCACTCGGATAGTAATCTTGGGCATAGCATTTTACCAAATCACCTCATTCTTTGGGGCACACGTGAGGAACACAAATGCGAACAAGCCTGAATGGTCCCCAGGACAATATGCAACTGAAAACTCACACCCCAGAAGTGACTCGAACCCATACTCCCAGGAGCCACGCAACTGGTATGTACAAGACGCCTTAATCCACTTGACCATCACGACCGGACCAAATGAGGTGATAGCCGAGGCTATTTGAACCACCCCATCGCCGGCACTCGGATAGTAATCTTGGGCATAGCATTTTACCAAATCACCTCATTCTTTGGGGCACACGTGAGGAACACAAATGTGAACAAGCCTGAATGGTCCCCAGGACAATATGCAACTGAAAACTCACACCCCAGAAGTGACTCGAACCCATACTCCCAGGAGCCACGCAACTGGTATGTACAAGACGCCTTAATCCACTTGACCATCACGACCGGACAAAATGAGGTGATAGCCGAGGCTATTTGAACCACCCCACCGCCGGCACTCAGATAGTAATCTTGGGCATAGCATTTTACCAAATCACCTCATTCTTTGGGGCACACGTGAGGAACACAAATGCGAACAAGCCTGAATGGTCCCCAGGACAATATGCAACTGAAAACTCACACCCCAGAAGTGACTCGAACCCATACTCCCAGGAGCCACGCAACTGGTATGTACAAGACGCCTTAATCCACTTGACCATCACGACCGGACAAAATGAGGTGATAGCCGAGGCTATTTGAACCACCCCACCGCCGGCACTCGGATAGTAATCTTGGGTATAGCATTTTACCAAATCACCTCATTCTTTGGGGCACACGTATATATATATATATATATATATATATATATATATATATATATATATAGTCCTGGGGACCATTCAGGCTTGTTCGCATTTGTGTTCCTCACGTGTGCCCAAAAGAATGAGGTGATTTGGTAAAATGCTATGCCCAAGATTACTATCCGAGTGACGGCGGTGGGGTGGTTCAAATAGCCTCGGCTATCACCTCATTATGTCCGGTCGTGATGGTCAAGTGGATTAAGGCGTCTTGTACATACCAGTTGCGTTGCTCCTGGGAGTATGGGTTCGAGTCACTTCTGGGGTGTGAGTTTTCAGTTGCATATTGTCCTGGGGACCATTCAGGCTTGTTCGCATATATATATATATATATATATATATATATATATATATATATATATATATATATATATATATATATATATATATATATATATATATATATATATATATATATATATATGGTTTCCTTTCCCATACAAGAGACAGAAAGCCTGTTTGACTTATTGATGTCCTCATAGAAAAGACTGACCTTCCTCAGGATGCAACACATAACAGTTGTTTGATTCCTCTTCACCTATTTACTGTTGGGTAAACATAGGCATCAGGTAAGAAGAAACGCTGACCTAAAGGTTCCAGACTTATATATCTCAATTAAGTATATGATATTACTTACCTGGTATTGGTTTTCTCCTGAGGATGTCGATGTGATAGAGGAGAGCAGCCACCACCACCACCACCAATATCATGATCACCATCACCAGCACAACCACCACTATTTGTAGACTTGCTGCCAGCGCCTGTGCGGCCAGTGCCACCTTCAACTTCTCCACTAAGAGCTTCGAACCATCATGTAAAACTGCTATACAAAGAAATATATGATTGATAGCAGACATTTTTCTTATATTTTGTACTTGAACGACAAAGTTGCCTAATAAACAGAATTTCGGTAATTGAAAATATTTAAAAAATTTACTTCATTGGAATGAAAGTTTTTTAATTATAATATACATTGCATGGATTCCAATTAATATGAGTCAAAACTAGCTTAGACACATGACCTAACTTTGACATGCTGATTATTTTTCATTACTGCCTCACACAGGAACAACTAGGCTTATTTCAATTATCAAATTATATTGACAAAACTCATGGCAATAATTACAATGGTTAAGAATTTCAAAATAAGTTTAAAATGTGTAAAATCGCTCTGGCACTCTAATCAATGAAATAATGACCCACTATTTATGAAACAAAGCAATATGCACTGAACATCTCGGTCGCAAGCATTTGACATATGACTTTGTCCTGGGTACAGGGACCAGCGCCATCTGCTGATGTTGCTCACCAAATATGGATTGCATAAAGTGCTTGACATTTGTCCTCACAAGCACCTACAGTGTAAGCTAGAGAAGAAGACCTGTGTATCGGGTGAGGTACCTCACAGGAAGATCACGCAGAACAATAGACTGCAGCTTGTCAATACTATGGGACGCGGTAACCAGCGTGCCTGGTAACTTTGGCTGTATCACACGTGCCTCGGCTTACACTGTTAACATGTGGGCAGCTTTCACCGATGAATCTTACATACAACATTGACTCAACACCTTACTGTATCTTTAACTCTTTAGATGATATAAATATCTTACGATCAAGAGGTCACTCTTCTCAGTCTGTTGCATCTGAATGTAACCCTCGTTTTATTTACTTTTACAGTAAATTCACTTAACTCTGCTAACATATTCACACCGCGGGATTCCGGCCACTTGTATGTATTATCGATGAAACCGCAGTGCTATATTAAGTTGACGGCTAACGACTTACACAATTTGGTTTAGCTAGTGGCTTCTAGCTGAAACATACATGTCTACTGTATTGTAGAGGCTGTCCTAGGCTGGAGTAACAGCGTATGGCGGGAAGCGCGCCCAAATCCACTCCAGACCTTGTTTCTAAGTTTAGGTAATCAGTGATAAGATAATATATGGGTTTTGGGCATACCAGGCTGTTATTAGTTCAACAGAGGTCACATGGGCTGGTGATGTCATGGCCACTTCACTGTATTCCGAGTCAGCATCCATGGTGACCTGACATGCTAATCTCCACTCTACTGTCAGGAGCCATTTTACACACCCATTAGCTCTTAAATGGCGATGGTCCACTTCTCCCTCCTACATGGGAACATGCAGTCCAGTAGTATTAAAACTAAGCCTTCTCTCAGCTAACATTTAGCAGAGTACCTAATATAGTGTCCCATGCACATAGGTTTAAAAAAATCAGTATTAATAAATAATACAATTACTCCCATATTAATAACTACAGACTCGACAGCATTAATATAATCCTCAAGTCATGATCTGGAATGTAATCCACCAAAACTCTACTAAAATTGTTGATCATGGACAATATTTTTTTTGGTTTAACAAAACAAACTGTTGAAGCTGTCAAAATCATTTCCCTGCCTGTTCCTATAAAGAGTCTCCCCAAATGTATGTTACAAATATATATCTGTTCCTACATTATCTCTTGTAGTAGGATGCGTTCTTTCTAACTAATAAACTTACGACGGGAATGAGACCCATTATATAAACTATTATGTTCGTTAGTTCAAAGTAAATGTACAAAACAGACATTTATGAATAATGTTATTGATTGATTGATTGGGACAAGGCGGGACACTATCCATTCTTAAAGTGAGGTTCAGCATAACTTCAAGGACTAGGTTGAGGCCCGACTGGACTTATGTATATACTAAGCCCTGCTGTCTGAGATTACGGGCTATTCATGCCCATGCCACCTCTTAGGTGGCTTAATCTTCATCAATCAATCAATATAAAATGTGACAATGTGTTCATTATCCATTCAACATGGTCACTGCTGTATGATGTGTGTAATACCCCCGACGTCCACACTTCCACGAAAGTATACACTCGTAACATGTTAGTAATCCCAGTATCATGTCATAAAGTATTATATTTCAAATAACATATAAGACCAATTATTATTTAAAGTTAAAAACACTTATTTGGTATTAAAACACTTATTGGTATAAAAAAATTTCTCGCTTAATCATCACTGTTATCGGCTCTGTAACTTTATTGGTATCTTTAATCATCTTTCGACTCTCCCTGTGTTTACAACCCCGCGCGCCAGGCACTCCAAGATATGACAGAATTTAGTCCAATGTATAATGTGATACAATATCTGTTCCAACAACACGTTGTCTATTACATGAAACGTGTACTTACAACGTGTAGTTGTAATGTCGTTACATGCAACATTTCCCGTAACAAAATAGTCTCTATTATTCAGTAATGTACTTAAGTGATTTGTTCCCCTTTCCTCATCCTTCAACTGACGTACAACATTACCATGAGGAGTCCGTACTCATCAGCAGCAGCAGACACCATTAAGCAAACACAAATATATTAACAATAGTTAAAACAAATCAACAAGGAGCCAAACAAACAAACAAACAACAACAGTAGCAGATGAAACACCCGGCATCGGGAGGTAAACAGCACAGCAGACAATAGTGCAGGAACAAACATCAGAAGAAAAAACAGACACACACATACAAACATTTTTGGGACTGCCAAAAACACATTGTGACCAGAAATAACCAAATTGGCCGAGAAATATTATGAATCACAGCAAACACAAGCAACTAAACACGACAACTTGCACCACTCACAGAACTTTCCTGCCACTGTACACCTGACCCACTCCACGGGGGCTGAGCTGGACGCTGTAATGCTGGTAATGGTCACATTGCCCAGATATACGTCCATTCCTTTCACGTTAATGATCGTTCCAATCTGTAATGTAAAAGTGTATGAACCATTTAAAAAAAGTTATATTTCCTTCTCGCATGTTTTATGCTTGTAAACAAAGTATGTTTCCTGTTTTATGATAATGTTCCATCTCTCTTCTAATTTAATAATAAGTATTATTTACATATTACAATAATCACATTATTCTCATTAATTCAACAATAATTATAATACTACTACAACTACCTTTACTACTACTACTACTACTACTAATAATAATAATAATAATAATAATAATAATAATAATAATGACAATAATAATAATTATAATAATAATATTTAATATTATTTTTATTAACACAGAAATCACATTAACGTGATATAAATCAATGGGAAAATCAATAGGGCTGTGACGTGGCGCAAACCTTCAACCCTGGCATTGTCAGCTCCATACTCCACTTGACCACCGAGACTTGAAAAGTCATTCAACCGGATTTCTACAGAAATCACAGGAAGTCTGGAGGCTCGTACTGAAGCCAGCCCAAGATTATATGTATGACCCACAAGCACTCGGGTGGAGGTGCTTGTGGGTCATACAAATCCCAGGAACTGCTGACTGTGATTTCAGTAGAAAATCGCTTGAATTACTTTCAAAGTCAGCCGAAGTCTATTGGTAGAGTATCCGGCTGGCAATGCCAGCCAGATACTCAGCTGACACTACCGGGAATACTGACCTTAGTCACAACTGTTGGATGGAAAGTGGTCCCCCAGACACCCGCTGACACTACTGGGAATACTGACCTTAGTCACAATTGTAGGGTGGGAAGTGATTCCCAGACACCAGCTGACACTACTGGGAATACTGACCTTAGTCTCAACTGTAAGTAAGGAAATATGTGGCTACAAGGAAACCTTCCATCGCTGAGATGGATGAGAGATGAGGTACTGACGGATCAGAAGTGATAATCGTCCGACCAGGGTTTGGTTTCCGGTATCCAGGCTTTTCTTGAAGGGTGACTATGTGGTGTAGAGTGTTTACTCCATGCTTGATTGATTGATAAAGATTAAGCCACCCAAGAGGTGGCACGGGCATCAATAGCCCGTAAGTGGTACAATTTTTTTTTCTCAGTATTCTGAGGTTGCATTTAACCATCAGGCTGTTATCGTGGGGGAGGATACTGCTTCACAGTCTTTATGAGGGTGTCCAGCTGCTGGACACCTTTGTTGACCAGGAGAGTGGCTGTGTTGATGGCTTCAGGGTGGCCACTGCATGATTCAGGAACTCTTAAAGCTCTTCTAAGGTCATTGGTTGCATCACATTCCAGAAGATAGTGAAGTAATGGCTTTTCTGTGACAGTTTGGCAGAAGATGCACTCTCTCTGTCGGGGTTCACCAATCTCCCAGTTGCATCTGTAACCTAGACGTAGTCTATATAGCCTAACTGCTATTTCCCTGTGGATTCCTTTTGGGATATTTAACCTTTCTAATTTGGTTGCCTGAAGATACCATGTTGAAGATGGCGAACCTTCAGCTATTCTCTGGTGCAGGTAGGCTTTGTTGAGATGTGAGAGTTTTTTGGTGATGATGTTTTTTATGTTCTCTAGGCTGGGTTGAATTGTTTTATGTATCACTGGATGACGAGTTGCCAATTTAGCAATTTCATCAGCTTTTTCATTTAATGGGATTCCAATATGGGATGGGATCCAGTTTAAAGTTATGTTGAGGCCTTTGCCTTTAGCGACTGCTCCTTGATACAAAATGGTGGTAATTATTTCCACATTATCTTTCCACTGTTTTTGTCCTAGTATTTGAAGTGCAGCTTTTGAGTCTGTGTGTATGATTGCATTTTGAGTGTTTTGTGCAATCACATATGCGAATGCCTGTTGTATGGCAAACAGCTCAGTTTGGGTTGATGATACTAGTCCTCCCAGTCTCCAATATGCCTGAACGCTGGTCGTGCAAAGAGCAGCGCCAGCACTCTCATTATCTGTGTCCACCGATCCGTCTGTGAAGATGTGGGTGGCTCCTGCTACTGCTATGCTATACATTTGCTCTTCTATTATGCGCCTTAGGATTGTCGGATCATAGGCAGCCTTTTTCATTGGGAGACTTTCTATTACTATTTTGAAAGTAGGCTCTTCCCACGGCGCGGAAGGAGTGTAATTTGGGTGTGGATGATCACCCTCTCTATCAAGAATCATGTTTTTTAAATGTAGTTGGAAATGTTGGAAGCAAATGTAGATATAAACAAAATCGGAGATGCGTAAGTTCTATTCAGTTGTGTATTTGTAAACTAAAGTCTTTGAAAATGTAATAAGTTTTACGAAAAGTATATATATATATATATATATATATATATATATATATTGTGACGGAGTTCCCCCCCCTTATAATTCTCCCACGCCTGCAGTAGGAGTCATGTCTACTTTTCCCAAGCGTTCTCTACGTTGCAGGCTACAATTTGATATATGGGAGAGAGTGAAGTGTTCTCGGAGAGCCGAGAAATTTGTGAAATAGTAATATTTTGGCCTGTGGTTTAGGCCCTTTAGGGAGCCAAGATGGCGCTGGCTTCCCTGATCTCCCGCCAAAACCGTGTGACGTCAGTGGCACCGGATTGGTCACCGACAGCAATGTGGCACTGGGAGCCAATGAAAACCTCCCGTGGCGAAAGTGACGTCACGAAGGAAGGGGGTCCGGCCAGCGCGCCGGGCTGGCGCCAGCAGTCAGTCACGACACGTCATAGAGGTTGGGCGTGCGACGAGTGGTCCTGTCAGTCGGACAGATATTCCAGCTCCCGTGGATTTATGCGTCACCGGAATTCCGCCAGTACTCTGAGAAGTCTTCCCTAGTTCATGTGTTGAACCAGAAGAGGGAATTGACGGTTATTTGAGCAACAAGTGCTCCAGTCAGGTACTGTGCCAGTAGCAGTGAAGCCGTGCAGTGACGTACGTGACGTCTGTGGCAATTCACCAGTTCGTGACAGCGTAGTGGCTGACAGAGCCACTGGGTAGCTGAGGAAGAGAGGACTATTTGGGGAACCGGACGACTGTAGCTGAGACGTAGGCGACAGCCGTTGCTGGGAGAAGACGACGGCCAGGAGATCGACTCCAACCTTCAAGAAGTCAAGGAGGAGGACGGACCTGCAGTGAGGAGGCACGGAAACGACGCGCTAAACGGTGGGACGACGAGAGGCTCTGGTAGGACACGACGACGTGTAGTGTGGGGGCGTTCCCGACACGAGGACCAGGAGCTACATCTCGACTCTCATCGGAGGATAGGATGAAGTAGGTGGTTCTAGTTCCCTCCCCATTCCCCTTTAGTTAGCTATATTATTTGGCTATATTATCTAGCCTGAAGATTTTATATGTCGTGAGCAAGTCTCACCTATGTCACGGTAAAGCACCAGTGTGCTAGACAGTACTATCAAGAGTACTTGTAATATTCATGTTGATTGTTGGTGTGTACAGGCACCAGGAACCAGTGATAAATTTACTGTGTCGTGTATATCTTTCTATAGATTTTGATATGAACATATAGTGGTAAAATATATATAAGATTATGCCAGTATGTGGAGGTTAGGCTATGTGCCCAGAAACTATTTATTTTCCATGTATTGATGGTTGATTTATATACCATATATATGTCTATGTTCATTCAGTGAATAATCATTTGTGAGTACAGTGAATTATTGCGTTATCGCCCACGGGAGAAAGTACTGAAAACTCCCGTGTTAATATTTCATAATATATTGTTGGATGAATAACAGTGTAAAGCCAGAACAGTGAATCATTATAGCATTGATTGTAGAAAAGACTGTTTGAACCTGAGTACAGTGTAACTAAGTAATTTGGTTTATTTGTGCCAATATAGAGTGTGCGAGTTTCTAGTAATATTGGAGAATTTAAAGAAACCGCGCGCGTGAATCTAGCAAACAAGCAAATTTCGCGCGGAGTGACCATTGCGATCAGCTGTTCTTGACACTTGATGAGGAGGGGAGAGTGTTGCCCTCTAGCGGTCGCATAATATCCGTGGGAATTACCGGCCGAGTCAGGATCAGTTGATTTATCGATTATTGTGTGGCCTTGTGACATCTTTCATACATTTTAAGTAAAATACAAAACTATCTTAGTGGTTTTTATCATTCCCTCCATTGATCTTGTGGCTATATTATACTGGTAAACATAGAGTGATAACAATAAGTACCTGCCTGATTCCTGATCTTTGAGTGTGACCTTGCTAAGGCTACCACTGAATACACCAGTCCACTGAGGGTGTTACTGGCCACCTTAAACACCAGTTGGCGATCTTGTGTTTAACCGTAGAGCCCTATTGTTGGGGAGGGCACACGACAGTCGAGGTGAACGAGTCGTGTTCTCACTCTTTCTTAATAAGAGGCCGTTAAGATTGACTGGGAGACTCTCCTGGCGTGCAGTGGCGCCGTGAGGATCGAGGGAAGACCCGCAGGGCTACGGTGAGTTACCTTGAGCATAACTATTGCTCACCCCAGAGTAAGGGTAGAGAATAATAGAGAGGTGGAATCCCCAACATTGGCGACCTCGCCAGGATCTAGATCGGAGTAAAGGTTGCAGTGGTACTTGGCAGTGGTGTTAGAGATCAGGTGAAGGTTAACACTCGTAGCACAAGATGGAGGATGATAAAGTAGCGAGGTTTATTGACTCTAGAGACGAACAGGTGCTGGAAGAGTGCACCAAGGCACAGTTACAGGCTATAGCGAATCATTTTGGAATAAAGCTGAAATCTGCCAGAGTTGGTGAAAGAAGACTAGAGATAATGGCTCAGCTCAAGGCTCGAGACGAAGCTTTGGGGGAGGAACGGCCCCAAACACCTGCCAGTGAGGGTGAGCACCTGAGTATTGGTGGAAGCAGCAGGGGATCCAGCGGCAGCAGGCACAGCATTAAGCTGGAAATAATGAAGCTGCAGCTGGAAGCACAGCAGCGCAAGGAAGAGCGAGAAGCACAGATGAAGCGTGAGGAGCGAGAAGCAGAAGCGCAGCTGAGGAGAGAAGAGGCACAGCAGCGCAAAGAAGAGCGAGAAGCAGAAGCGCAGCTGAGGAGAGAAGAGGCACAACAGCGCAAAGAAGAGCAAGAGCGAGAAGCACAGATGAAGCGTGAGGAGCGAGAAGCACAGCTGCGCCGGGAAGAACAGGAGCGAGAAGCACAGACGAAGCGTGAGGAGCGAGAAGCACAGCTACGCAGGGAAGAACGAGAGCAAGAAGTTAGGCTGAGACAAATGGAAATAGAAGCCAACCAGGAGGTGGAGCAGAAGCGAGCTGAACTGGGACTAGGTGCCCCTGCCCCGCCACAGGAAGACCGACGAGTGAGGGAACGAGACCTGCCGGTCTTTGTGCCTAGTGAAGCCGAAAGTTTCTTCGATCACTTTGAGAGAGTTGCTGCTATGAAGAGGTGGCCGAGGGCGGAGTGGGCGGAGTTGGTCCAAGGGAGGCTCACAGGGGAAGCTCGCCAAGCCTTCACTATGCTCGACTTCCAAGAATGCACTAACTACGATGCGGTAAAACGAGCTGTGCTCCGTTCCTTTAAACTCACGCCAGAGTGTTACCGGAAGAGGTTTAGAGAATGTACCCGGTTGCCAGGAAAGTCGTATGCGGAGACGGCGAGGGATATGGAAAGAAAGTTCCTTAAGTGGATGGACTCTGAAGAAGCGGGGTCGGCCGAAGAAATCAAGGAACTAATGGTCATGGAAAAGTTTATGTCCGTGCTCCCTCCTGAGATCAGGATGAGGGTAAAGGAGGCGGACATAAAGGACCTGAGGGCCGCAGCCGACCGGGCCGACATGCTAGAAGAAGCCCTACGCCCACGCCGAGAGGGACAGAACCGACCACCCGCATACGTCAGAAACGATAGGAGTTATAGAAGGACGGATGGATGGAGGACTGGAGCGAGTTCTCCCAAGTCCCATTTCTCAAGTTGGAACACCCGAGGATCAAAAGGTGTTGTAGAGCCGATAGAGGAGAACTCAGCTGAGAGCTCGGGAACTGTTACTGCAGGGAAAGAAACGACAAGTGAGGCGGGAAAGACACAGGGTGTGACGGTCTCTGGAGGCAGTGCTAAGGCGAGCGGTGGTGGATGGTCTCCGCCGAGGGGCCGCTGCTACAACTGCGGAATACCCGGACACGTCGCGCGGGAATGCAGACGCCCAAAGCAGCGGGGACACGTTGCTTTAGTGATGTTCGAGGACCAGAGGGCCGAGGGAGTGCGGGATGAACCCGTGCTGAATGGGGAGAAGAAAGTTCACCCATTCATGTGTCAAGGAACCGTAAGGATGGGGGTCGCAGACCCCATCCCCGTGAAGATGCTAAGAGACACCGGGGCTGACTTTACCCTGGTAAGTGAAACCCTGTTCCCCGAGGGTTACAAGAGCACCAGTGTGGGGGTGGCAAGGGTGGCCACTGTGGGAGGCCCAGTGAGGATGCCCCTACACCAGGTAACTTTAAATTTCGAATATGGCTGCCAGACCCTAGAGGTGGGAGTCTGTACAGCAATGCCCAAGATGGAGGCGCAGGTCATCTTGGGGAATGACGCGTGTGGAGGATATGTCCTCCCGCATCTCGTGAAAGGCGAAGAGTGCCCAGAACAACACGAGGAGACAGGCGAAGATTTGAACGTCTGTGGGGACGAGAAGGGAATCGCACCGGTGGCGATCCCAGTTTGTACTGTGACACCGAGACAACGCGAAGAACCAGGAGGTTGTGGATCTGATGGGGCTGAGGAGTCGACTGACAGCCTGGGAACAGATCGCCTCAACGTAGGACCCAGAGAACGAGCGGAGGGCGAAAGTAGCCCGAATGGTGAGTTGCAGGTGACACTCACCGGTTCTCTAGGGGTAAACCGCGCTCGTCTCGGAGAGTTACAACAGGAGGAGGTCCCCGAATTGGTTAGTAAGGCCGAAGGAGGACGTGTGAGTCCTGAGAAGGCTTACTTTCCATTTATATATATTATATATGCCATGCTATTCATGCTGAAGGAACGATGGACGCCAGGAGCAACCGTGGGAACGGTGAATAAATATGTCCAGAAGTTCAAAGAACGTCTCACTAGAGCGAAGAAACTAGCTAGGAAACTCCTGAAGAAGGCGCAACGTAAGATGTCGGAGTGGTACGACAGGAGAGCTGCGCAGAGGAATTTTCAGGCCGGATCCAAAGTAATGGTTGTGCTGCCAGGTAAAGGTAGAGTGACCAGGTCGCGGTTCAAGAGACCATACCGAGTGCTGCGACGGTTGGGTCCAGTGTCGTACGAGATTGGGAAGCCGGATGGACCCCGGAAGAAACAGGTGTGTCGCATGGACCGCCTGAGACCTTTCTTCACTGTGGAAGGAAGAGCCGCCAAGCAGGACGGAACGAATACCCGAGAAACCCAGCGGAAGACGGGTCTGAGTGTACCGAAGGACCGAGAACTCCCGGAGGAGGAAAGTAAGTGGTCCAGGGCGGACGGCACCAGTCTCACCCGCACTGAGAGTCTGACAAGGATCAAGGTCAAGCACATCAAGGGGAAGGACGACGTAGTAGCGGATGCCCTATCCCATATGCACTAACCAGACATGACTCTTATTTTAAGGGGAGGGGTATGTGACGGAGTTCCCCCCCCTTATAATTCTCCCACGCCTGCAGTAAGAGTCATGTCTACTTTTCCCAAGCGTTCTCTACGTTGCAGGCTACAATTTGATATATGGGAGAGAGTGAAGTGTTCTCGGAGAGCCGAGAAATTTGTGAAATAGTAATATTTTGGCCTGTGGTTTAGGCCCTTTAGGGAGCCAAGATGGCGCTGGCTTCCCTGATCTCCCGCCAAAACCGTGTGACGTCAGTGGCACCGGATTGGTCACCGACAGCAATGTGGCACTGGGAGCCAATGAAAACCTCCCGTGGCGAAAGTGACGTCACGAAGGAAGGGGGTCCGGCCAGCGCGCCGGGCTGGCGCCAGCAGTCAGTCACGACACGTCATAGAGGTTGGGCGTGCGACGAGTGGTCCTGTCAGTCGGACAGATATTCCAGCTCCCGTGGATTTATGCGTCACCGGAATTCCGCCAGTACTCTGAGAAGTCTTCCCTAGTTCATGTGTTGAACCAGAAGAGGGAATTGACGGTTATTTGAGCAACAAGTGCTCCAGTCAGGTACTGTGCCAGTAGCAGTGAAGCCGTGCAGTGACGTACGTGACGTCTGTGGCAATTCACCAGTTCGTGACAGCGTAGTGGCTGACAGAGCCACTGGGTAGCTGAGGAAGAGAGGACTATTTGGGGAACCGGACGACTGTAGCTGAGACGTAGGCGACAGCCGTTGCTGGGAGAAGACGACGGCCAGGAGACCGACTCCAACCTTCAAGAAGTCAAGGAGGAGGACGGACCTGCAGTGAGGAGGCACGGAGACGACGCGCTAAACGGTGGGACGACGAGAGGCTCTGGTAGGACACGACGACGTGTAGTGTGGGGGCGTTCCCGACACGAGGACCAGGAGCTACATCTCGACTCTCATCGGAGGATAGGGTGAAGTAGGTGGTTCTAGTTCCCTCCCCATTCCCCTTTAGTTAGCTATATTATTTGGCTATATTATCTAGCCTGAAGATTTTATATGTCGTGAGCAAGTCTCACCTATGTCACGGTAAAGCACCAGTGTGCTAGACAGTACTATCAAGAGTACTTGTAATATTCATGTTGATTGTTGGTGTGTACAGGCACCAGGAACCAGTGATAAATTTACTGTGTCGTGTATATCTTTCTATAGATTTTGATATGAACATATAGTGGTAAAATATATATAAGATTATGCCAGTATGTGGAGGTTAGGCTATGTGCCCAGAAACTATTTATTTTCCATGTATTGATGGTTGATTTATATACCATATATATGTCTATGTTCATTCAGTGAATAATCATTTGTGAGTACAGTGAATTATTGCGTTATCGCCCACGGGAGAAAGTACTGAAAACTCCCGTGTTAATATTTCATAATATATTGTTGGATGAATAACAGTGTAAAGCCAGAACAGTGAATCATTATAGCATTGATTGTAGAAAAGACTGTTTGAACCTGAGTACAGTGTAACTAAGTAATTCGGTTTATTTGTGCCAATATAGAGTGTGCGAGTTTCTAGTAATATTGGAGAATTTAAAGAAACCACGCGCGTGAATCTAGCAAACAAGCAAATTTCGCGCGGAGTGACCATTGCGATCAGCTGTTCTTGACACTTGATGAGGAGGGGAGAGTGTTGCCCTCTAGCGGTCGCATAATATCCGTGGGAATTACCGGCCGAGTCAGGATCAGTTGATTTATCGATTATTGTGTGGCCTTGTGACATCTTTCATACATTTTAAGTAAAATACAAAACTATCTTAGTGGTTTTTATCATTCCCTCCATTGATCTTGTGGCTATATTATACTGGTAAACATAGAGTGATAACAATAAGTACCTGCCTGATTCCTGATCTTTGAGTGTGACCTTGCCAAGGCTACCACTGAATACACCAGTCCACTGAGGGTGTTACTGGCCACCTTAAACACCAGTTGGCGATCTTGTGTTTAACCGTAGAGCCCTATTGTTGGGGAGGGCACACGACAGTCGAGGTGAACGAGTCGTGTTCTCACTCTTTCTTAATAAGAGGCCGTTAAGATTGACTGGGAGACTCTCCGGGCGTGCAGTGGCGCCGTGAGGATCGAGGGAAGACCCGCAGGGCTACGGTGAGTTACCTTGAGCATAACTATTGCTCACCCCAGAGTAAGGGTAGAGAATAATAGAGAGGTGGAATCCCCAACAATATATATATATATATATATATATATATATATATATATATATATATATATATATATATATATATATATATATATATATATATATATATATATATATATATATATATAAATCGGGCCTTGCATAGTAGGCTCAGAAGTGAGTTCTGGCTACTAGGTACGACATATATATATATATATATATATATATATATATATATATATGTATATATATATATGTCGTACCTAGTAGCCAGAACGCACTTCTCAGCCTACTATGCAAGGACCGATTTGCCTAATAAGTCAAGTTTTCATGAATTAATTGTTTTTTGACTACCTAACCTACCTAACCTAACCTAACCTAAATTTTTCGGCTACCTAACCTAACCTAACCTATAAAGATAGGTTAGTTTAGGTTAGGTAGGGTTGGTTAGGTTCGGTCATATATCTACGGTAATTTTAACTCCAATAAAAAAATATTTACCTCATACATAATGAAATGGGTAGCTTTATCATTTCATAACAAAAAAATTAGAGAAAATATATTAATTCAGGAAAACTTGGCTTATTAGGCAAATCGGGCCTTGCATAGTAGGCTAAGAAGTGCGTTCTGGCTACTAGGTACGACATATATATATATATATATATATGTCGTACCTAGTAGCCAGAACTCACTTCTCAGCCTACTATGCAAGGCCCGATTTGCCTAATAAGCCAAGTTTTCCTGAATTAATATATTTTCTATAATATTTTTCTTATGAAATGATAAAGCTGCCCTTTTCACTATGTATGAGGTCAATTTTTTTTATTGGAGTTAAAATTAACATAGATATATGACCGAACCTAACCAACCCTACCTAACCTAACCTAACCTATCTTTATAGGTAAGGTTAGGTTAGGTAGCCAAAAAAACCTAGGTTAGGTTAGGTTAGGTAGGTTAGGTAGACGAAAAAACATTAATTAATGAAAACTTGGCTTATTAGGCAAATCGGGCCTTGCATAGTAGGCTGAGAAGTGAGTTCTGGCTACTAGGTACGACATATATATATATATATATATATATATATATATATATATATATATATATATATATATATATATATATATATATATATATATATATATATATATATATATGTTCCTCCATCTGAGGAGCTGGAGGAAATCGACAACCTATGATAACCATCTTTGTAACCCATATGTAACTCCTTTTTTGTAACAAAGCTCAAATAAAGTAAATATATATGTGTACATACAAAAGAATGTGGGTGGTAGGAGAAGATAATATTAGTGTTCAGTGAGAAACCACAAGGTCTCCTCTGAATACTTTTTATTTTCTTCTCCGAGGCTATGGGTCCCCACATTGGCACCAGAGGTGGTACCCTCACAAACTTTAAAAAAAATATATATATATATATATATATATATATATATATATATATATATATATATATATATATATATATATATATATATATATATTTATATATATATGTCGTACCTAGTAGCCAGAACTCACTTCTCAGCCTACTATTCAAGGCCCGATTTGCCTAATAAGCCAAGTTTTCCTGAATTAATATATTTACTATAATTTTTTTCTTATGAAATGATAAAGCAACCCTTTTCTCTATGTATGAGGTCAATTTTTTTTTTATTGGAGTTAAAATTAACGTAGATATATGACCGAACCTAACCAACCCTACCTAACCTAACCTAACCTATATTTATAGGTAAGGTTAGGTTAGGTAGCCAAAAAAAGCTAGGTTAGGTTAGGTTAGGTAGGTTAGGTAGACGAAAAAACAATAATTCATGAAAACTTGGCTTATTAGGCAAATCGGGCCTTGAATAGTAGGCTGAGAAGTGCGTTCTGGCTATTAGGTACGACATATATACATATATATATATATATATATATATATATATATATATACATATATATATACATATATATATATACATATATATATATATATATATATATATATATATATATATATATATATATATATATATATATATATATATATATATATATATATATATGTAATATGACGGTAAAGCGTTGGTGTTCGGCTGTTTCAAAAGCTGGGGGCAGGGCCTCATCACATAACAAAAAAAAAGAGAAGTTTGTCATTTCGTCTGTGGTAAGGTAATGGGAAGACACACAAAACACAAAGTATATAAACAATGAAATATTAATTACTCTAGAAAACAAGACATGAATAAAGACAATCTCATAAAATTCAGAACAAGTCAACAAACAAAACAACATGAATAATTACTGGCAATGAAAAGTTACTCTAAGACAAGAATGCAAGTTATAGTGATAGCAATATAAATCAAATAAGTGAGGTGCTGGGAATTCTGGCTTCAAGCTGCCACCTCCCTTAGTACACGACAGCCAAGGCTTAGTCTACTAGCGAGAGATGTCAACTCCATGGAGCACAGAGATATTCTGACGAGTTGACGTGCTGCTGTCCCAGACGTTGACTCTTGTGGTGGCGTGAGTGCAGGTGCGGCGAGACACCAGCCAATCAGCAACAGGCAGGCGAAGAATGAGCAGTTTGCTGGTTTACGGCGGGCTGTAGCCGGTGTGTCGGATAGTGCATGGTACGATTTGCTTCCTGGGCAAAACATTTGGCGATACTGGTGGACGTATCTTCAATATAGTATCTTGTACTTGAACGACATAAAGATGTAGGGAAGAGCAGGCTCAATCTCTCTTGAATGAGATTATCGTCACAATATATATATATATATATATATATATATATATATATATATATATATATATATATATATATATATATATATATATATATATATATATATATATATACATATATATATATATATATATATATATATATATATATATATATATATATATATATATATATATATATATATATATGTATATATATATTAGTGTATTTTGGTAGCAGTCTTTCCTGTAGACATATATTATTAAATATGACCGAAAAAGTAAGATTAATAATTCTAACATGAATTTTCTCAATCTTTCGTACATTACGCTTCACTGTTGGAAAACAGTGAAAATTCACTGTTTTCACTGTTTCACTGTTTGAAATTTCCTGTTAATTCAGGAAAACTTGGCTTATTAGGCAAATCGGGCCTTGCATAGTAGGCTGAGAAGTGAGTTCTGGCTACTAGGTACGACATATATATATATATATATATATATATATATATATATATATATATATATATATATATATATATATATATATATATATATATATATGTCGTACCTAATAGCCAGAACGCACTTCTTAGCCTACTATTCAAGGCCCGATTTGCCTAATAAGCCAAGTTTTCATGAATTAATGTTTTTTCGTCTACCTAACCTAACCTAGCTTTTTTTGGCTACCTAACCTAACCTTACCCACCTCAGGACTCCGCTCCAATATAGAAGCATCAAGAAATATGGACCAATAGGCTTTCTACAAACACTTCTATTCAATACCCATTGTTTCTGTTCTGTCTTGTGTTGATACTTTTAATACCCTATTAATATCCCCTCTTGTTCTGTCTTGTGTTAATGCCACATCACCCCTCCCACCTCACTCAAATGTAGATATAAAATCAGAGATACGTAAGTTCTAATCAGTTGTGTATTTGTGAAGTCTTTGAAAATGTAATAAGTTTTACGAAACGCGCCCGTGTCGCGTCAGACTAGAAATAAAAATGAATTTTGGAGAAGTGATTTTTGATTTACCTCCAACAGTGAAGCGTAATGTACGAAAGATTGAGAAAATTCGTGTTAGAATTATTAATCTTACTTTTTCGGTCATATTTAATAATGTATATATATATATATATATATATATATATATATATATATATATATATATATATATATATATATATATATATATATATATTTATATATATGTATATATATGTATATATATATATATATATATATATATATATATATATATTTATATATATATTTATATATATATTTATATATATATTTATATATATATATATATATATATATATATATATATATATATATATATATATATATATATATTTATATATATAACTTAAAACTTACACCCCAGAAGTGACTCGAACCCATACTGCCAGAAGTAATGCAACTGATGTACAGGATCCCCTAACCACTCGACCGACCACTCCTTTCTATTGTTTCTTTAATTAAGCAAACTCTAGATCAGTCTAAGAGATTTAGTTTATTTGATTTGAGATACTTAACGGAATATGTTAGCCTCATAAAAGTCAAATGAGAATAATTGCTTAGTTTATCAACATATAATCTCTTTACCATTAATCAATTTATCTAATGTTTCTTAATAGTATTTAGTAGAATTACTAATTTTTATTCGGGGAAGAACCAGCCTCGATGAAGCGTACTGGGAGTAGATTACTTCTGGTACTAACCCCCAATTTTGTGGAGGACGGAAAGTTTATTTTCGAACATTAATATATTATACAGCCCATAGAAATTTAAAGGATAATCTTTAATAGTTTCTTATCTATAGGCACTGGTGTTTCAGTCCTTATCATTTAACTTTATCTGTTTCCCTTTTCAGTCAAAATAGGGTGGGTCTTCGATTAATTTAAATTAATCTATTAATTAAATTTCAATCAATCAATAGAGAGTAAACTTTCTTCCCAACACAAAAATATGGTCCTTCGAACCGGATGTATTACAATTAATACCATAATCATAACTAATTACTGTGTGTAGTAATCTAGGCTAACCACATTTTATTAATCGTTGCTACCGGCAGAGTACCACATAGGCTAGCCTAATACACACCAATTTATTTGCTGCTTATACCTCATGTATAAAGTAGCACTAGTGGGACACCGTCAATTGCCCACAACACTCAGACCAATACCTCACACTGAGGTAAGAATCTTCAGGTCACCAGGAGCAACAGCTCATAATTTCTATAATAATTCCACATTAACACCTGCGTTAGAGTGGCCTCACCATCTAACTATTATTTATTTAGGTGGTAATGACATCCATCCTACTCGACACCCAGCTGAGGTAATTAATCACCTTAGAACAATAATTTCCTCATTTAAACTTGTTAGCAGTTCAGTAGTGTTCACATTAAATAAATAAATAAATAAATAAATAAATATGTTTATTCAGGTAAGGTACATACATACAAGTGATGTTACATTAATGGATTGATATATAGATAGAGCTAGTACATACAATGCCTAAAGCCACTATTACGCAATGCGTTTCGGGCAAGAAAAACATTAATATCTAGAACTTAATACTAATTGAGCATAAAGAATAAAAAGTGTTGAAAACAAATACAAATAAAGATAAAAAAAAAAGGGGGAACATGACTGAAAAAGCAGCACAAATACAATAGGTTGACAAATAGTGTTGATTAAAAAAAATAATAATAATAAAATAACAGACATGGGTTGACAATAAAGGAGTGAGGTGGGTTACAGGGAATTTATTAGGTAGTGTTTAGTTTTTATCTTAAACTGGCTGAGAGAGGTACAGTCTTTAACATGGTTGGGAAGGTCATTCCACATTCTGGGTCCCTTGATTTGTAGAGCATTTCTAGTTTGATTAAGTCGTACTCTAGGAATATCAAAACTGTATTTATTCCTGGTGTGGTGCTCATGGGTTCTGTTACAACCTTCAATGAAGCTTTTGAGGTCAGGATTGGCATTACAGTTCAGCGTTTTATATGCTCATGGGTTCATATGTATTCATATGTATAATACACAAGAGAGAATGTGCAGTGACTTAATATCTAACATATTCAGAGATTTGAGTAAGGGTACCGAGTGATGTCTGGGGCCAGAGTTGGATATTGTCCTAATAGCAGCTTTGTGTTGGATAATAAGAGGACGTAAATGATTTTGGGTAGTAGAACCCCAAGCACAAATACCATAGTTGAGGTATGGATAGATGAGGGAGTAATAGAGAGTAACCAGGGCAGGGCGGGGTACATAATATCTGATCTTAGAAAGAATGCCAACAGTTTTTGAAACTTTTTTTGATATATTTAGAATAGGACCCTGGAAATTCAGCTTGTGGTCGATGAGAACGCCAAGGAATTTGCCATCTAATTTGTTACAAATTTGGGTATTGTTTATTTTGAGATTTATCTGATTAGAGGATTTATTGCCAAACAGAATATAAAACGTTTTGTCAATGTTAAGGGTGAGTTTGTTGGCAGTTAGCCAAAGATGGACGTAACAAAGATGGACATGGTGTAACATGGTTACACATTGGTGGAACCTCGCCAACTAAACAATAATAATCGTTGGGGAGTGAGTCCAGAATATTACCAAAGAGCTGCTAAATATATAAACTTTAGGCTGAGGAAGAGAGTACGATTGGATGTCACTTACATTCAATTTACAGCCAGACCATACAGGCAAAACCTGGCAAGAGATGGTGTACACCTGTCAGGTGAGTCTAGGTCACATGTAGTTGACAAGTTTGTCAATTCAATCAACCACCATCAAAGGCTGTGGCTGGCAAGCCAAAATTAACTCTTCATATTTGTATTTTCACCTGTGTGTGCAAGTGCACATTTATATAAACTATAAAATCTAAAAAAAACAAAAACACAGCACAACTATATATTCACATTTTGCACCACAAATTAATCTATGCCAACCTTTATTTGGTAGGAATTTAGGCAGTGATTGTGCTGAGTTTTACACAAATGCAGACTAAATAAATTAGCAGTTTCTTAGGTAGAAATTCTTTCCACTAGTCTTGGACTAGTCAGTAGTGCATATATTACTCATTCTTATGCTGATTCTACCAAGGGTGGGATTCAAACTTTATGGTAACTCTGATTAGAGTATATCCATACTCATTATTTATGTGTATGAATTTTGAGTGCTGCTGAATGATCACTATTACATCTAATGGTGATAAAGATGAGCTAGCCGGAAGAAAGTTAGTGGTGAAATTCAAGCACTGCTCATAATCCTTAGCTACTTATTGTTAGGTAGGTACATTTAACCTCGAGTGAGGTAGAGTGCAATTTAGCCAGATTAATTTAGGCTATATTTAATATTACTTGTCAACTAATGAGCAAAAACCCAAGCTTCATTAGTAATACTTATTCAAGTCCTATGAAACTTGGACTTAAAGCCAACATGGCTACTCCTGAACAATTAAGGAGAACCTATATTGGCCTTAAAGGTCACTTAACCAGACTAATTAATAAGTCTGATACTTTGTCTAAAGCAACTCCCATTCATTACTATCAACTAGAAACATCAGTGAGAGTAGCTGATCTCATATTTGATCATGTCAGATCTGCAAGCCAGTCTTATCTCAACCTACTGAATGCAACTGAAACTGATCCTGATGAAATAGATCAAATTCTAGCAGATATTTCTCAGTATGAAGATGAGACTCAAGATAAAATTGATGTAATATCCAATATAGTAAACCAATATAAATCTAATACAAATAATACTTTGTCTCAATCTAGTTGTCAATTACCTGAGGTTCGTCTACCTACCTTAGACTTACCTACATTTGCAGGGCTGGATGAAGAAAATTGGGACACATTTTGGACATCATTTGAAGTACATATACATAAGAAATCTTCTCTTGACAGAGTTTCAAAATTCTCATACCTGATTAGTCTTCTCAGAGGGGAGGCTAAAAAGGTTATAAAAAACCTAGCTCTCACTGAGAGTAATTATGAGGAAGCTATAAAACTTGTGAAGTTGAACTATTGCAACAAGGAGTTGAGTATAGCTAACCTGTATTGCCAGTTACTGGATCTGAATGCACCAAGTAACCGACCAGACTCACTTCAAAGCTTCAGGCTAGAAGTAGAGTTTCTAGTAAAGGCCTTAGGTACTAAAGTTGATGTACCAGCCTCAGAATGGTCAATTAAGTTACTTTTACAGAGGAAATTACCTCGAAATATCTTAGCAGAAATCTGCTCTCACTATAAAACCGAGTTTCTCACTCTCGAGCAAATATTCGACGGACTGAGAATAACGGTTAACAGGTTGAAGACTCATGATAAGATAAAACCTGAGTCTAAACAACCTAACGTTGACAACTCAGTCAAACCCAAATAGACTTTGAATAAGTCCAATAAATCCAAACCTAGGACTACTCCATCCACTGGAAAACGGAGTGGTAGTGTAGGTATTTATTCAGTATCTCCCTCTGATGCTATAACTGAAATGTCTACTAAAAGGACAAACTCAGCCAGAGAGAAAAGGTGTCTGTTCTGTGATCAAGAACATGTCACCTACAAATGCACTGTTTATCCTAACTTTAATAACAGGATTAAAGGGCTACAAGAATTACACAGATGCACCAAGTGCATGGGTTCTCATGATTCCAGTAAATGTGTAGTGCAGCTACGGTTATGCAGTAGATGCAACAAAGGTGTACATCATTATGCTTTATGTAGAAAAACTTCTATACAATCTGTGACAACTAGGGAGGATTCTATTAATTCTACCACAGTACAATATTGCAAGGTACACCAAGAAATAAATGTACTTGCTACTGAGTCAGGCAATAATACTACTCTGCCTACAGCTCAACTCAAACTAATTGATAGGAAGTCTAGAGTTAAAACTAGAAGTCTCTTTGATCAAGGATCACAGAAAACCTTCATCATACAACAATTAGTCGAACAGTTGAAATTAAAACCTGCCAAAAGTGTAAGACTGAATATTTCTGGGTTCTTGACTAATAGTGGACCTCGGGAATACCAAGTAGTCAAGGTGTTAGTGAGACTTGGATCTTCCACTAGTCCAATACAAGCGGTAGTAGTAGATAAACTTCCTTCAGACCTGCAGGTCACAGGACTAGCTCGCACTGCGAGATATCTCAAGCGAAACCGCATGAGGCTAGCAGATCACAAAATAAATTCTGACTGCCTCACAGATGTTGGTGTTCTAATAGGCGCTGACCATTATTATAAATTTATAACAGGATGCACCAGACAACACGGAATGAATTTGTTGTCATCTGCTGGAGGCAAATTGCTTACTGGACCGGTGCTTTTCCAACAAAAAACAGCGTCAACCAACAAACAAACTAACAATTCAATAGTGGCGTGACTAGGCTTGGAACAGTCACCCCTACATTTCAGAGAAATATCTGAAGATAATGAGTCTGATCCACCTGTACATCGTCTGTGGGATTTAGACACTTTAGGTATTGTCCCTGATAAACCAAGCCTTGATGATACGTGGACTTACCAGCAATATCTGGATACAGTTGTCTATAAGGACAAACAATACTGGGTGAGACTACCATGGAAGTTGAATCATTCACAACTTCTAGTTAATTATTTCATGGCAGCCTCTCAATTACAGTCTCAATTAATACGGCTGAAGAAACAGCCAGATAAATTGAACATGTACCATTAATTAATTCAACAACAACTCAATAGTAAATTTATCGAAGTTGTTGATAATGATGACCTAAAAACAGGTCACTATTTACCCCATCATGCTGTGGTGAAAGATTCATTGACAACGCCAATACGTATTGTCTTTAACTGTAGTGCCAAAGTGAAGACAAACAGCGTGTCCTTGAATGAATGTCTCCAAACGGGACCTAGCCTAACACAAAGGCTACATGATGTATTATTACAATTTCGCACTGGTATTTTCGCTTATACTGCTGATATCAGTAAAGCTTTCCTTAGAGTAGGCTTGCAAGGGGAGGATCGTAATTACACCAAATTTCTCTGGATTAAGGACCCACTGGATCCTGACAGTAACGTCATAACCTATCGGTTTGCCTCTGTGCTATTCGGTGCGACTTCTTCACCGTTTCTACTTCAAGCCCATTAGACACACATTTGAAGAAGTCAAATAGCCCTTATAAAACAGAGATCAGTGACAACTTGTATGTCGATAATTTCCAGGGAACTACATATGACAAACCCAAATTGGTAGAAATCTACCATGAGGCTAACCGTTAGTTATTAGGAGCCAATATGCCACTACAATCATGGGCCTCAAGCAATAAATCATTAAACCAGATAATCGAGAAAGAATTTCTGGTTTATCAGGTGCCTAATCACCTCTTCAAGAGGTTGAGAGACCTCTTCAAAGAGGTCTCTCCAAGTTCGAGGAGTCACTTGCCAAGGAATCGGAGGCAAAGAGACAGAGAAGGAAAGCCGGTAGCCAAGAAGACAGACCAGAAACGGACTTCGTTTGTGCTCGGTGTGGGAAGGACTGCCACTCTCGGATTGGCCTCATCAGTCACACCAGACGCTGCACCAGGATTGACAACCAGAGCGCAACTCCATAGTCTCCCAAGACTGAAGGATGCCTACTACTAGTGGTGGTGTGGTAGTAGTTGAGTACTAGTTGTGTTGTGGTAGTAGTGGTGTACTAGTTGTGGTGTGGTAGTAGTGGTATATTAGTGCTGGTGTACTGATTGTTGTGTGGTAGTAGTGGTGTCCTAGTTGTGGTGTGGTAGTAGTGGTGTACTAGTTGTGGTGTGGTAGTAGTGATGTACTAGTTGTGGTGTGGTAGTAGTGGTGTACTAGTTGTGGTGTGGTAGTAGTGATGTACTAGTTGTAGTGTTGTAGTAGTGGTGTCCTATTGGTGGTGTCGTAGTAATGGTGTACTAGTTGTGGTGTGGTAGTAGTGGTGTAGTAGTTGTGGTGTGGTATTAGTGGTGTACTAGTGTTGGTGTGGTATTAGAGGTATAATAGTGCTGGTGTACTGATTGTTGAGTGGTAATAGTGGTGTACTAGTTGTCGTGTGGTAGTAGTTTTGTACTAGTAGTTGTGTAGTAGTAGTAGTGATGTACTAGTTATGGTGTGGTAGTAGTTGTATATATGTTGTGGTGTGGTAGTTGTGGTAATAGTGATGTACTAGTTGTGGAGAGGTAGTAGTGGTGTCCTAGGGGTGGTGTGGTAGTAGTGGTGTACTAGTTGTGGTGTGATAGTAGCGATGTACTAGTAGTGGTGTGATAGTTGTGGTGTACTAGTTGTGTTGTGGTAGTAGTGTTGTACTAGTTGCGGTGTGGTAGTGGTGGTGTTCCAGTGTGGTAGTAGTGGTGTACTACTTTTGATGTGGTAGTAGTGGTGTACTACTTTTGATGTGGTAGTAGTGGTGTACTAGTAGTGGTGTTGTATTTGTGATGTACTAGTTGTGGTGTGGTAGTAGTAGAATATATGTTGCGGTGTGGTAGTACTGGTGTCCTAGTGGTGGTTTGGTAGTTGTGGTGAACTAGTTGTTGTGGGGTAGAAGGTGGTGTACTATGTGTTTTGTGTTAGTAGTGGGGTATTAATTGTGGTGTGGGTAGTACTGGAGTACTAGTTGTGGTGTGGAAGTAGTGTAGTAGTAGTGTTGTGGTAGTAGTGGGATACTAGTAGTGGTAGCAGTGGTGTTCTAGTTGTGGTAGTAGTAGTGTACTAGTTGTGGTAGTAGTGGTGTACTAGTTGTGGTAGTAGTGGTGTACTAGTTGTGGTGTTATAGTAGTGGTGTGGTAGCGATGTTGTGGTAGTAGTGATGTACCAGCTGTAGTGTGTTAGTTGTGGTGTGGAAGTAGTGGTGTACTATTTGTGGTGTTGTAGTTGTGGTGTCCTAGTGGTGGTGTGGTAGTAGTAGTATATTAGTTGTTGTGTTTTACTAGTGTAGTGGTAGTAGTGATGTACTAGTAGTGGTGTACTAGTTGTGGTATGGTAGTGGTGTCCTAGTTGTGGTGTGGCAGTAGTTTTCTACTAGTTGTGGTGTGGTAGTAGTGGTGTCCTAGTTGCGGTGTGGAAGTAGTGGTGTACTAGTTGTGGTGTGGTAGTAGTGGTGTACTAGTTGTGGTGTGGTATTAGTGGTGTACTAGTGTCAATGTGGTATTAGAGGTATAATAGTGCTGGTGTACTGATTGTTATGTGGTAATAGTGGTGTACTAGTTGTCGTGTGGTAGTAGTAGTGTACTAGTTGATGTGGTAGTTGTGTACTAGTTGTGTTGTTGTAGCAGTTGTTTACTAGTAGTTGTGTAGTAGTAGTGATGTACTAGTTATGGTGTGGTAGTAGTTGTATATATGTTGTGGTGTGGTAGTAGTGGTAATAGTGATGTACTAGTTGTGGAGAGGTAGTAGTGGTGTCCTAGTGGTGGTGTGGTAGTAGTGGTGTACTAGTTGTGGTGTGATAGTAGTGATGTACTAGTAGTGGTGTGATAGTTGTGGTTTACTAGTTGTGGTGTACTAGTTGTGTTGTGGTAGTAGTGGTGTACTAGTTGCGGTGTGGTAGTGGTGGTGTTCCAGTGTGGAAGTAGTGGGATACTAGTTGTGGTGTGGTAGTAGTGGTGTACTAGTGGTGGTGTGGAAGTAGTTGTGTACTAGTTGTGTTGTGGTAGTAGTGGGGTACTAGATGTGGTGTGGTAGTAGTGGTGTACTAGTTGTGGTGTGGTAGTAGTGGTACATTAGTGCTGATGTACTGATTGTTGAGTGGTATTAGTGGTGTACTACTTGTCGTGTAGTAGTAGTGATGTAATAGTTGTGGTGTGGTAGGAGTGGTATATATATCGTGGTGTGGTGGTAGTGGTGTCCTAGTAGTGGTTTGGTAGTTGTGGTGAACTAGTTGTTGTGTGGTAGAAGGTGGTGTACTAGGTGTGTTATGTTAGTAGTGGTGTATTATTTGTGGTGTGGGTAGAACTGCAGTACTAGTTGAGGTGTGGTAGTAGTGTTCTAGTGGTGCTGTAATAGTATTGGGATACTAGTGGTGTTATAGTAGTAGTGGGATACTAGTAGTGGTCGTAGTGGTGTACTAGTTGTGGTAGTAGTTGTGGTAGTAGTGGTGTACTAGTTGTGGTTGTTGTGGTGTACTAGTTGTGTGGTAGTGGTGTTGTGGTAGTATTGCTATACTAGTGGTGGTGTGGTAGTAGTGATGTACTAGTTGTTGTGTGCTAGTTGTGGTGTGAAAGTAGTGGTGTACTAGTTGTGGTGTGGATGTAGTGGTGCATTAGTTGTGATGTTGTCGTAGTGGTGTGGTAGTAGTGGTGTGCTAGTTGTGGTGTGGTAGTAGTGATGTACTAGTTGTGGTGTGGTAGTAGTAGTTTACTAGTTGTGGTGTTGTAGTAGTTGTGTGGTAGTGTTGTTATGGTAGTAGTAGTGTACTAATTGTGGTATTGTACTAGTGGTGTGGTAGCAGTGGTGTGACAGTAGTAGTGGGGTAATAGTTGTGGTGTGATAGTAGTGATATACTAGTTGTGGTGTGGCAGTAGTGGTATAATAGTGGTGGTGGTGTGGAAGTAGTAGTATACAATAGATGTGGTGTTGTAGTAATGGTGTACTAGTTGTGGTGTGGTAGAAGTGGTGTTCGATTTGTGCTGTGGTATGTTATGATCTCAGCCTGCAGGAGAAACGAGACTCCCTCCTTGAGAGTTATTCAGCAAGCCTGACCTAACCGGAAGGTTTGGGAAATATAGAGGCGATAACACGTATGTAAAATAGTTGGTTGGATATAAATAACAATTTGAGATTATGGGCAGTGAAGAAAACAGATAAATGACTGGTTAGGAGATGTGGATATTTTGCTGGAGGCGTGAGGCTCGCTTCTGGAGGGCTTTGACCTCACTTGAGGCCAGACATCGCAGGGGGAAAGCCGCGCTCCGTTTGAGCTCCCGTCAGGAAGGAACCCCTAGTGATATATCTCCAAGAGAAGAGAAGTGTGCAGACGTCCCAGCTGTGGAATCGAGCTGGGAACGTTGTGGTCTCAAGTCCTGGTCGACGAGGAGAGTATTAAGCCGCCCAGACACATTTTCGTGGGCTGTGTGGAGCGCCCTGACCGGACGCCGTCAGAAGGATAGTGCCCTCGACTAGACAATCTGTGGTAAGCACGATATACGCCAGTTCATAGTGATTGCTTGTAGTTGGTTGTGTGCCCAGCGACAGTAGCAATGTTTATTGATAAGTTAGACATGCTTTAATAAGGCAAAAGGCCTGAAATAAGAGAGTGGAGAGGGAGAAACACGGAGTGATATCCGTCTCCTCTGAGCGCTGGCAGGCAACTGAGGGGGCCCAGCTCCTGATGGTGGAAGACCCTCCCAGTGTGAGGTCCGCCAGGCGAGGTGGAGCATGGACCCACCCAACGGGGGAGTCCACTCTCACAGTATGTAGAGGACAGATAGAGGTTGGAGGCAAACATATTGTGTGATTATTTTTGTTTATATGTTAAAGGGGAAACATTTTTATTAGAGTGTCGATGGGTTGCAGGTTTGTCTTTGGGGAAGAAGTTGCTGAGAACTTCGAAGCCAGCACAGAGGGAGTAATTGATGAGACTCCAAGGTAGTGGAGGAGAGGACCTCGAGCTGTGAGGAGAAGCAGTGAAGAGGAGTGTCACGTGCTTCTGTAGAGGTGGTAAAGCACATAGTTGCTCGAGGAAACTTCATGGTGTAGCAGCCAAGAGAGCTGTGGAGGACCCTAGCAGAAGGGTGAAGCACCGTAGTTGCTCAAGGAAACTTCATGATAGCAGCCTGGAAGAGCTGCAGAGGATCCAGGATGCAGAGGATGGTAGTGAAGCCCGGAAGAACCTAAAGATATCAGGGTAGTGAACTTCCAGAGGTGGAAGGGAAGTTCTGGTGGATTAATTGTAGGGAGTTGATAGTGTTTGGTTGTCATTAGCGTGCAAGACGCAGTGAGAGGTGAGTGGTTGTTTGCATTCTTATGTCAAGGAGTGTTTTATACTGAAGTTTAGAGTTACAGACGTAGGCTGGATTACCTACAGATGTATGCGTTCTAGGACTGATAGAGTGATCGATTGATCATTGTTGTGTATCAATGAACATTTATACTGATATATGTTATTGCATTCAAATGCTGATTTTCTTTGTACACTTTTATAGATACATATATATATTCTCTTGCTGATGGTGCAACAGTGTATGTAGACTTGATCAACTTGAGGAGGTTGATAGTATCAGGTGATGAACCAGGAGATAGGATACCACTTGATAGGCTGATGATAGAGTTCTGATGGTGTTGGAGAGCAACCTGATTGTAATAGTATAGAGTATAGGATTCATTATTATTATATGTGTATATGTATTGTGTATGTGCTTTGTCTAGTAAATGTATTCAAATTTGCTGGTATTTGACCTTGTCCTAGTGAGGCTTCCCATGAAATAGCACAGAAGGTGAGAGAGAGAGAAAAAGAACCGAGAACCACTGCTGTGGACAGGGCGGAAGGTAATACTAATAAGTCAAAGGGGAATTGAGGAGATCATATCACCTAAGGAGAGAGTGGGGAGTCACAGCGGCTCGAGTGGGTGTGTGCACGTGACAACGAGGCTAAGTGTTGGAGCCGCATCCCCTAAATGTGTGACGTTGAGCCCCTCTCCAAGAGCCAGAAGCACCCTAGTGTGATCTCCTAGAGAGTTATAAGCACTCTACCGAGTTGTGGGTTGGGTTGTCCGTAGAGAAGGATCAACACGACAACACCACCAACACATCTATAATAGGTAGTAGTGATGTACTAGTTGTGGTGTGGTAGAAGTGGTGTCCTAGTAATGGTGGTGTGGTAGTAGTGGTATACTAGTTGTGGTGTGATAATAGTGATGGACTACTTGTGGTGTACTAGTTGTGGTAGTAGTGGTGTACTAGTTGTGGTGTGGTAGTAGTGGTGTACTAGTTGCAGTTTGGTAGTAGTGGTGTACTAGTGGTGGTTTAGTAGTTGTGGTGAACTAGTTGTTGTGTGGTAGAAGGTGGTGTACTTAGCTTGTTGTGTTAGTAGTTGGGTATTAGTTGTGGTGTGGGTAGTACTGGAATACTAGTTGTGGTGTAGTAGTAGTGTACTAGTGGTGTACTAGATGTGGTAGTAGTTGTGTACTAGTTATGGTGTTATAGTAGTGGTGTGGTTGTAGTGTTGTGGTTGTAGTGGTGTACTAGTGGTGGTGTGATAGTAGTGATGTACTAGTTGTGGTGTGGAAGTAGTGGTGTACTAGTTGCGGTGGTGTAGTAGTGTGTGGTAGTAGTGGTGTGGTAGTAGTGGTGTGCTAGTTCTAGTGTGGTAGTAGTGATGCACTAGATGTGGCGTGGAAGTAGGGTGTACTAGTTGTGGTGTGGTAGAAATGGTGTCCTAGTTTTGGTGCGGTAGTTGTTGTGAACTAGTGGTGCTGTGGTAGTTGTGATGTACTAGTTGTGGTGTAGTAGTAGTGGTGTATTAGTTAAGGTGTACTAGTTGTGGTGTGTTAGTAGTGTTGTACTAGTTGTTGTGTGGTAGTAGTAGTGTACAAGTGGTGGTGTAATAGTTGTGTTGTGGTAGTAGTGGTGTACTAGTGGTATTGATGTAGTAGTGGTGTACTAGTTATTGTGTACTAGTGGTGGTGTGTTAGTAGTTTTGTACTAGTTGCGGTGTGGTAGTAGTGGTGTCCGAGTTGTGGTGTGGTAGTAGTGGTGTACTAGTTGAGTGGTAGTAGTGGTGTACTAGTGGTGGTGTTGTAGTAGTGGTGTATTAGTTGTGATGTGGTAGTAATGGTGTACTAGTTGAGTATGGTAGAAGTGGTGTATAGTGTTGGTGTGGTAGTAGTTTTGTACTAGTTGCGGTGTGGTAGTAGTGGTGTACTAGTTGTGGTGTGGTAGTAGTGGTGTACTAGTTGTGGTGTGGTAGTAGTGGTGTACTAGTTGTTGTGTGGTAGTATTGGTGTACTAGTGGTGGTTTATTAGTTGTGGTGTGGTGGTAGTGGAGTACTAGTGATGGTGTAGTAGTGTAATGTAGTTTATTAGTGTATTAGTTGTGGTGTGTAATACTCCCTAGTGTATTAGTTGTAGTGTACTAGTTGTAGTGTGTAGTGGTGGTGTACTAGTTATGGTGTGGTAGTTGTAGTTTTACTGGTGGTGGTGTTATAATTGTGTTGTGGTAGTTGTGGTGAACTAGTGGTGGTGAGGTAGTAGTGGTGATCTAGTTGTTTTATGGTAGTAGTGGTGTACTAGTTGTGGTGTAGTAGTAGTGGTGTGCTAGTTGTGGTGTACTAGTTGTAGTTTGGTTGTGGTGATGTGGTAGTGGTGGTGTGGTATTGGTGGTGTTATAGTGGTGGTAGTGGTATTAGTGATAGTATGGTAGTGGTGGTTTGGTATTGGTAGTGGTATGGTAGTGGTGGAAGTGGTAGTGTAGCATTGGTTGTGTAGTAGTGGTGGAAGTGGTAGTGTAGCAGTGGTGGTGTGTTAGTGGTGTTAGTGGTAGTTATGGTTGTGGTAGTGGTGGTGTGTTGGTGTGGTAATGATCGTGTGTGGTAGTGGTGGTGAGTATGTGTGGTGGTGCAGAAGAGGTGGTGTGTTAGTGGTAATATGGTTCAGCTGGTAGTGGTGATATTGGTAGTGTGGTAGTGGTGGAATTGGTAGTGTGATAGTGGTTTTGGTAGTAGTGATTGTGTGGTTGTAGTGGTAGGGTAGTTGTAGTGTCGTACTGCTGGTAGAGTGGTTTTGGTGATTGTAGTGGTCGTGGTGGTCGTGATGGAAGTGAAAGTAGTGGTGTTGGGGTTCGTGATGTGGAACTGCTGGTAGTGGTGGTTGTGATGGTGTTGTTGTCGTGGTTGTGGTTGTGGTGGTATGGCAGTGGTGGTGTAGTTGTTGTGGTAGTGGTGGTGTAGGTGTGGTGATAGTGGTGGTGTGGTAATGGCAGTAGTGGTGGTATCTTAGTGGTGGTGGTTGTGGTGGTGTGGTACTGGTGGTAGTGTTGATGTACGTGTGGTGGTAGTGGTGGTGGTAATGATGTTAGTGGTGGTAGTCGTGGCAGTGGTGGTGGTGTGTGTAGTTGAGTTGTGTGTGGTAGTGGTGGTGAGTTTGTAGTGGTAGTAGAGAGTCAGGCAGTGGTGGTGTAGTAGTGATGATATTAGTGGTGTGGTAGAGGTAGTGTGGTAGTGGTGGTGTGGTAGTGTGGTACAGCTGGTAAAGGTGGTGTGGTGGTGGTGAATTAGTGGTAGTGATGGTGTTGTAGTGGTGGTAGTGGTAGTATGGTGGTGGTGTGGTAGTTTAGGTGATGGTGGTGTTGTAGTGGTACTCATCTATTTGTTCTCACCTATTTGTCACCTATTTGTGCATGCGGGGGCTGAGATCTGGCTCTTTGGTCCCGTCTCTCAACTGTCAATCAACTGGTGTACAGATTCGTGAGCCTACTGGGCTTTATCAGATCTACACTCGAAACTGTTTATATAGGCAGCCTCTACCACATCTCTGCCTAATGCATTCCATTTGTCAACCACTCTGACACTAAAAAAGTTCTTTCTAATATCTCTGTAGCTCAATTGGGCAGTCAATTTCCACCTGTGTCCCCTAGTGCGTGTGTCCCTTGTGTTAAATAGCCTGCCTTTATCTACCCAGTCAATTCCTCTGAGAATCTTGTATGTGGTGATCATGTCCCCCTTACTCTTCTGTCTTCCAACGACGTGAGGTTTGATTCCCATACTCTCCTCGTAAGTCATACCTCTCAGCCCGGGTACTAGTCTGGTGGTAAACCTTTGAACCTTTTCCAGTTTAGTCTTATCCTTGACTAGATATGGACTCCATGCTGGGGCTGCATACTCCAGGATTGGTCTGACATAGGTGGTATACAAAATTCTGAATGAATCCTTACACAAGGGTCTAAATGCCGTTCTTATGTTAGCCAACCTGGCATATGCTGCTGATGTCATCCTCTTGATATGGGCTTCAGGGGACAGGCTAACGTGATATCAACCCCCCGATCTTTCTCTCTCCCTGACTCATGAAGAATTTCATTTCCCAAATGATACCTTGTAACTGGCCTCCTGCTCCCTACACCTGTCTTCATTACATTACATTATATTTGCTTGGGTTAAACTCTAACAACCATTTGTTCGATTATTCCTTCAGTTTCTCTAGGTCTTCTTGAAGCCTCTAGCAGTCCTCCTTTGTCTTAATCCTTCTCATAATTTTGGCATCGTCAGTAAACATTGAGAGGAATGAGTCTATATCCTCCAGGAGATCGTTTACGTATATCAGAAACAGGATAGGACCGAGTACAGAGCCCTGGGGGATTACACTGGTGACTTCACGCCGATCTGAGGTCTCACCCCTAACTGTAACTCTTTGCTTCCTATTGCTTAGGTACTCCCATATCCACTGGAGCACTTTACCAGTTACTCCTGCCTGTCTCTCCAGCTTATGTACCAGCCTTTTACAGGGGACTGTGTCAAAGGCTTTCCGACTGTCCAAAAAAATACAGTCCGCCCAGCCTTCTCTTTCTTGTTTAATCTTTGTCACCTGGTCGTATAATTCTATTAAGTAAGTAAGGCAAGATTTACCCTCCCTGAACCCATGTTGGCAATTTGTCACAAACTCCCTTCTCTCCAGATGTGTTTCTAGATTTTTTCTCGCGATCTTCTCTGTCACCTCGCAAAGTATACAAGTCACGTACACTGGCCTGTAGTTCAGTGCCTCTTGTCTGTCACCCTTTTTGTTTTTTGGGACACGCCGTCGTCCATATTTCCATAGCCGTCCATAGCCGTCTTCCATATTTCTGGTAGGTCTCCCGTCTCCAGTGACCTACTATACACTATGGAGAGTGGCAAGCGGAGTGACTCTGCACACTCTTTTAAAACCCATTTCTCACATCCAGATCCAACAGGAGTCTCTTGACCTCATCTCTCGTAATTTCGAACCATTCCAAGGCCGCTTGGTTTACTGCCCCCTCTCCAAGCGCAGTGACCTCACCTTGTTTTATTGTGAAGACCTGGTACCTCTTATTGAGTTCCTCACACACCTCTTTGTCATTCTCTGTATACCTGACATCGCCTATTCAAAGTTTCATTAACTGTTCTTTCACTGTTGTTTTCCTCCTGATGTGAGTGGTAGTGATGGTGTGGTAGTGCAGTAAGTGGTGGTGTTTTAGTGGTGGTAGTGGTAGTATAATAGTGGTTGTGTTGTAGTACAGGTATTGGTCGATTGTTTGTGCAGATAGAGGTGGTGTTGTAGTGATGGTAGTGGTAGTATGGTAGTTGTGGTGTGGAAGTACAGGTAGTGGTGGAGTGGTAGTGGTGGTAGTGGTGGTGGTGCTGTGGCAATGGTGGTGTGGTAGTGGTGGTGTGGCAGTGGTGGTGTGCGTGGTAGTGGTGTGTGAGATGTAGTGGTGGTTGTGGTGGTTGTGGTGGTTGTGGTGGTCGTCGTGGTAGTGGTGTTGTGGTAGTGGTAGTGTGGTACTGCTGGTAGTGGTAGTTGTGGTGGTTGTGGTAGTAGTGGTGTTATAGTGATGGTGTAGTTGTTGTGGTAGTGGTGATGTAGGTGTGCTGTTAGTGGTGGTGTGATAATGGCGGTAGTGTTGGTGGTTGTCGCGTGTGTACTCGCCTAATTGTTCTCACCTAATAGTGCTCCGGGGGTTGAGCACTGGCTCTTTGGTCCCGCCTCTCAACCGTCAATCAACAGGTGTACAGATTCCTGAGCCTATTGGGCTCTATCATATCTACACTTGAAACTGTGAATGGAGTCAGCCTCCACCACATCACTTCCTAGTGCATTCCATTTGTCAACCACTCTGACACTAAAAAAGTTTTTTCTAATATCTCTGTGGCTCATTTGAGCACTCAGTTTTCACCTGTGTTCCCTAGTGCGTGTGCCCCTTGTGTTAAATACCCTGTCTTTATCTACCCTTTCAATTCCCTTGAGAATCTTGAATGTGGTGATCATGTCCCCCCCCCTAACTCTTCTGTCTTCCAGCGAAGTGAGGTTTAATTCCCGTAATCTCTCCTCGTAGCTCATACCTCTCAGCTCGGTTACTAGTCTGGTGGCAAACCTTTGAACCTTTTTCAGTTTAGTCTTATCCTTGACTAGATATGGACTCAATGCTGGGGCTGCATACTCCAGGATTGGCCTGACATATGTGGTATACAAAGTTCTGAATGATTCCTTACACAAGTTTTTGAATGCCGTTCTTATGTTGGCCAGCCTGGCATATGCCGCTGATGTTATCCTTTTGATATGGGTTGCAGGGGAGAGGTCTGGCGTGATGTCAACCCCCAGATCTTTTTCTCTCTCTGACTCTTGAAGAATTTCATCTCCCAGATGATACCTAGAATCTGGCCTCCTGCTCCCTACACCTATCTTCATTACATTACATTTGCTTGGGTTAAACTCTAACAACCATTTGTTCGACCATTCCTTCAGCTTGTCTAGGTCTTCTTGAAGCCTCAAGCTGTCCTCCTCTGTCTTAATCTTTCTCATAATTTTGGCATCATCAGCAAACATTGAGAGAAATGAATCTATACCCCTCCGGGAGATCATTGTGTAGTTGTGGTGGTGTAGTCATCTAATTGTACTCACATAATTGTGCTTGGGGGGGTTGAGCTTTGGCTCTTTGATCCCGCCTCTCAACTGTCAATCAACTGGTGTACAGATTCGTGAGCCTACTGGGCTCTATCATATCTACATTTGAAACTGTGTATTGAATCAGCCTCCACCACATCACTTCCTAGTGCATTCCATTTATTACCTACTCTGACACTAAAAAAAAAAATTCTAACGTCTCTGAGCCTCATCTGATTACTAAGTTTCCACCTGTGTCCCCTTGTTCGTGTCCCACATGTGTTGAAGAGTTTGTCTTTGTCCACCCTGTCATTTCCCCTGACAATTTTGTAGGTGCTTATCATGTCTCTCCTTACTTTTCTGTTTTCCAGGGATGTGAAGTTCAGCTCCTTTAGCCTTTCCTCTTAGCTCATTCCTCTCAACTCCGGGACGAGTCTGGTGGCATACCGCTGAATCTTCCTTAACTTTGTCTTGTGTTTAACTATGTTTGGACTCCAGGCTGGAGCTGAATACTCCAGGATTGATCGTACATAAGTGGAATACAAGGTCCTAAACGACTCCTTACACAAGTTTCTAAAGGCAGTTCTTATGTTGGCCAGTCTAGCTTATGCTGCTGATGATATTCTTTTGATGTGGGCCTCTGGGACAGATTAGGTGTGATAGCAACCCCCAGATCTTTCTCTCTATTTGACTCTTGCAGTATTTCACCTCCCAGTTGATACCTTGTGTTCAGCTTCCTGCTCCCTTCGCCTAATTTCATTACCTTAGACTTTCCTGAGTTGAACTTTGAGCAGCCATTTCCTAGACCACTCCTCCAGTTTGTCCAGGTCATCCTGTAGTCTCTGTCTGTCTTCATCCGTCTTGATACTTCTCATAATTTTTGCTTCATCAGCAAACATTGAGAAGAACGAGTCTGTACTCTCTGGAAGATCGTTTACATATATTAGAAACAGGATGGGTCCAAGTACTCAGCCCTATGGGACTCCGCTGGTGATATCTCGCCACTCTGGTGTCTCCCCCCTCACCGTTACTCGCTGTTTCCTGTTGCTTAAGTACTCCCTTAACCACTGGAACACCTTCCCTTTTACTCCTGCCTGCTGCTCCAACTTTTTTTAACAGCCTTTTATGTGGTACTGTGTCAAAGGCTTTCGGACAGTCCAGGAAAATGCAGTCGGCCCACCCTTCTCTTTCCTGCCTAATTTTTGTAGCCTGGTCATAGAATTCTGTTTAACCTTTGAGGCACGATTTACCATCCCTGAACCCATGTTGGTGGTGAGTTATAAAGTTATTTCCCTCCAGGTGCTCTACGAGCCTTTTCCTCACGATCTTCTCCTAACTTGGTATACAAGTTAGGGAAACTGGCTAGAAGTTCAGTGCCTCTTACCTGTCCCCCTTCTTGTATATTGGGACTACGTTAGCTGTCTTCCAACTTTCTGGTAAGTCTCCTGTTTCCATTGACCTGTTATACACCATAGAGAGTGGCACACTTAGTTCATCTGCACCTTCCTTTAGCATTCATGGTGAGATTCTGTCAGGCCCAACAGCCTTTGTCATATCCAGCTCTAGCAGACACCTTTTGACCTCATCACTGGTGAGGTCAAATTTCTCCAAGGCTGCTTGGTTTGCCTCCTCCTCGTTTAGTGCAGGTGTTTCTCTGCATTTTATTGTGAAGACTTCCTGGAATCCCTTGTTGAGTTCTTCACACACCTCCTTGTCATTCTCTGTGTATTTGTTCTCCCCTCTTCTCAGTTTTATCACTTGTTCCTTCACTGCTGTTTTCCTCCTGATGTGGCTGTGGAGCTGCTTTGGTTGGGTCTTGGCTTTACTCACTATGTCATTTTCAAATTGTCTCTCTGCTTCCCTCCTCTCTCTGAGTTACTCTTTCTGGTCCTCTGATATTTCTCCTTGCTCTCCGGTGTTCTGTTATTTCTGAAGTTTCTCCATGTTATTTTACTCAGTTGCTTCGCTACCTTGCATTCCTGGTTGAACCATGGGTTTTTCTGTTGTTTTTTGTTTTTCTCCTTTTGGACGGGGATAAACCTATCTGCAGCTTCCTGGCACTTCTGGGTGACAAAATCCATCATGTCCTGCACATTCTTGTCTCTAAGTTCTGTTTCCCATGGTATTCCCCTGAGGAAGTTCCTTATCTCGTCATATTTTCCTCTTCGGTAATTTAGTCTTTTTCCCTCCGATCCCATCCTTGGATAGGTTATCCCTACCTCCACCAAGTACTCAAAAGTTAGTACACTGTGGTCACTCAATCCTATGGGGGGCTTCAACTTTCACTTCCCTTATTTCTGACTCATTCAGGGTGACTATCAAGTCGAGTCTAGCTGGTTCATCATTGCCTCTCACTCTTGTGGGTTCCTTGACATGCTGGCTCAGAAAATTCGTTGTTGCTACTTCCAAGTGTTTAGCTCTCCATATATCTACTCCACCATGTGGGTCCCCATTCTCCCAGTCTACCTTTCCATGGTTAAAATCCCCCATGATTAAAAGTCTTGAGCTATTCCTGCAGGCAACTGAAGCTGCTCTCTCTATTATATTAATGGTTGCCATGTTGTTCCTATCAAACTCCTGTCTAGGTCTTCTGTCATTTAGGGCAGGGTTGTAAACGACTGTCACTATTATCCTAGGTTCACCCATTGTTATAGTTCCTGTTATGTAATCTCTGAACTCGTCAGTCCGTAATTTCCATCTCATCAAAACTCCAGTCCTTCCTTATCAGCAGGGCCACTCCTCCACCTCCTCTCCCTTCCCTCTCTTTCCTTACTATATCGTAGTCCTTTGCAAACACAGCATCTGTTATGACTGGAGTCATAACAGATGTCATATTTATTACTTGTGGTAGTAGTGGTGTACTTGTTGTGGTAGTGATGGTGGTGGTAGTGGTTGCAGTGGTGATGGTGTGTGTAGTTGTGTTGTGTGTGCAAGTGGTGGTGAGGTAGTAGTGGTAATGGTGTGTCTGGCAGTGGTGGTGTGGTAGTGGTGATAGTAGTTGTGTGGTAGTGGTAGTGTGGTAGTGGTGGTGTGGTTGTGGTGGTGTATGGTATTGGTGGTGTGGTAGTGGTGGTAAAGGTGGTGTGTTAGTTGTAATTGTGATAGTGGTGATGTGGTAGTGCAGGTTGTGTTTTTTTTCAGGGATATTCCTGTGCTGGCCCTAAGCCTCTGGCTGGCCCACTAAGTGTTGCTTGTTTCTGTTTTACTTGGGCGGAGTACGAGTATTTATGACTCGTATGTTCGCTTCAGTAAGATTGTGCAATATGTGCTTAACAACTTCTGCTCTGTTGATCTATGTTTAAATATTAATGGGTTTGTAACTGTACAATGTGTTAGATAATGTACCAGTGGTCTGTCGGGCATTTCTCCACAGAGCTGACATTTCCTCTCATTTTCCAGAACCTGTAAGCCTATTTCCCATGCACATGGGTATCCAAGCCTGATGCGATAAAAGTGTACTTCTGTTGCTCTACGGATCCCTTTCATCAAACTAAGTGGTTCATAGTTGGTTTAATTCTTGTACCAACCCACAGATCTTGATATTGCAACTGCTGTGTTGTGGTCACTGTAAATCTTTTGCATTGCTCTGTTTCTAATTACTTTCTTAATCTGTGATAGACGCTGTGGTACATAAATGTCTACATTTCTTCCCTTAGTTGCAAGTTTTGCAGCTTTGTCTGCAATGTCATTTCCAATTATTCCAACATGACTTGGCACCCAGTTGATAAGTACCCGTCGGCCTTGTCGTTTGAATGTATGCATTAATTATATGACATTTGTGATCAGATGTATGTTATCACATATGTGTTCTTGTTGCAAGGTTTCAATGGCGGTGTAGGGTGGTGTTGTAGTGGTGGTAGTGGCAGTATGGTACTGGTGGTGTGGTAGTGGTGGTGTGTGGTATTGGTGGTGTGGTAGTGGTGCTTAAGGTGGTGTGGTGGTGGTGTGTTAGTGGTAGTGGTGATGTTATAGTGGTGGTGTAGTAGTGCAGGTGGTGGTGTGCTGTAGTCATGGTAGTGGTAGTGTGGTAGTGGTGGTGTGGTAGTACAGGTATTGGTGGTGTTGTAGTAGTGACAGTGGTATTATGGTAGTGGTGGGAAGGTAGTTGTTGAGTGGTAATGACATAGTGATTGTGTGGTAGTGGTGGTGTGGTAGTGGTTGTGTGGTAGTAATTGTGTGGTAGTGGTGGTGAAGCAGTGGTGGTAGTGTGGTAATGGTTGTGTGGTAGTGGTGTTGTGGTAGTGGTGGTGTGATAGTTATGGTCTGGTAGTGGAAGCGGTGGTGTGGTAGAGGTGGTGTGGTAGTGGTGGTGTGGTAGTGGTGGTGGTGATGGTGTGGTAGTAGTGGTATGGTAGTGGTGATATGGTAGTGGGGTAGTGATTGTGTGATAGTGGTGGTACTCACCTAGTTGTGTTTGCGGGGGTTGAGCACTGGCTGTTTGATCCCGCCTCTCAACTCTCAATCAATTGGTGTACAGATTCCTGAGCCTATTGGGTTCTATCATATCTTCATTTGAAACTGTCTATGGAGTCTGCCTCCACCACAACACTACTTAATGCATTCCATTTTTTAATTACCCTGGCACTGAAAAAAAATCCAGGGTTGTGAGGTTCAGCTCCCTTAGCCTTTCCTCGTAACTCATTCCTCTCAGTTCCGGGACCAGTCTGGTGGCATACCTCTGGATTTTCTCTAACTTCGTCTTGTGTTTAACTAGGTATGGACTCCAGGCTGGAGCTGCATACTCCAGGATTGGTCTTACATAAGTGGTATACAGGGTCCTGAACGATTCCTCACACAAGTTTGGCTTGGTACTGGTAGTGTGGTAGTGGTGGCGTGGTAGTGGGTAGTGGTGTTGTAGTGGTGGTAGTGGTAGTAGTTGTGAGGTAGTGATGGAAGTTCTGGTATGGTAGTGATAGTAGAGTTGGTGTGGTAGTGGTGGTGTGGTAGTGATGGTAAAGGTGATGTGGCAGGGGTAGTGGTGGTGTGGTAGTGGTGTGGTAGTGGTGGTGTTGAAGTGGTGGTGTGGTAGTGGTGGTGTGGTAGTGGTGGTGTGATAGTGGTGGTGTGGTAGTGTGGTAGTGGTGGTGTGGTAGTAATGGTGTGGTTGTTTAAATTTTCATTTATGTTTAAATTTACTTTAACTTCTTCCAAAGCTATTTTTAAGAGTCTATTTTCTTCTTCCATGGCTTTGCAATTTGTTTCCAACTGAATCTTATTCTTGCACAAGCCTTTCACTACACCCTCAAGACATAGAACTCTGCTACTTAAATGGTCATTACTTTCTTTCAATTTACTAATTATTTCTACATGAGAGGTCACTATAGTATCTAATTTTACCAACTTGTTGTATAGACTGGTTATATCAATGCTTTCTTTACTGAATCCAGCAAAATCAAGCTCTGTTTTGTATTTCCTCTTGCCGGCGGCCATCTTGAATGTTCTTCTCTGCACTGGAAACACTAGGGCAACTTTTTCTCATCCAATTTTTCACTTCCCATGGCACATTCCTGTTATCTCACCTATTTTTCAAAAGCACTATACCTTTATGTTCTCTGGGACACCACTCACTATCATCATCCTGTACTACAATACTTAGGATTGTTGAAATATGCTGAAGCTCCTCTTGTCTGCCGCTTGGGAAAGAACCTGATTGTGGTGTTGCAGTGGTGTTGTAGTGGTGTTGTAGTGGTGGAACTGTAGTGGTAGTGTGGTAGTAGTGATATGGTAGTGGTGGTGTGGTAATGGTAGTAGTGATTTTGTGGTTGTGGTGGTTTGGTCCTGGTGGATGAGGTGGTGTGGTTGAGGTGTTTTAGTGGTTGTAGTGGTAATGGTGGTGGGGTAGTGTTAGTAGTTGTGGTGTGGTAGTGATAGAAGAGGTGGTGTGGTAGTGGTGTCATAGTGGTGGTAGTGGGAGGTGTGGTAGTAATGGTTAAGGTGGTGTGCTAGTAGTAGTAGTGTTTTGGTGGTGATAGTGGTTGGATGGTATTGGTGGTGGTGTGGTAGTGATGGTAGTAGTGGTGTGGTAGTGGTGTGGTAAAAGTGGTGAGGTAGTGGTGTGTGTGTGTGGTTGTGGTGTGTGTGGTCGTGGTAGTAGTGGAGGTGAGCGGGGTTGTCATGGTAGTGGAGGTGTGGTAGCAGTGGTAGTGTGGTAGTGGTGGTGTGGTTGTGGTAGTATGGTAGTGGTGGTGTGGTAGTGTAGTAGTGGTGATAGTGATTGTGTGGTAATGATGTTGTGATAATGGTAGTGTGGTAATGGTGGTGTGGTAGTGGTGGTGTGTGTGGTTCAGGTGTGTGTATGGTTGTGGTGTATGTGGTTGTGATGTGTGTGGTAGTGGTAGTAGTGGTATCGAATGTGATTGTGGTGGTGTGGTAGTAGTGGTGGTGAGTGTGGTTGTGTAGTAGTTGTGGTTGCTGTGGTGTGGTAGTGGTAGAGTGCAAGTGTGGATGTGGTGGTATGCATTGTAGTGATAAATTTTCTTTTCTTAGATTTTGATTTATTTTATTTTTTATTGAATTATTTTGTATGACATTGTGTTGGAATTAGGCTGTGTTGTTTACCATACCGTTCATTTTGTAAGTATAAGTATAGATGCCACACCTGTGACACTTAAAACTATGCTTTTCTTGAAAAACAGCACCATCTGTTGCATGTAAGATCCACACACATGCTATACCTAATATGTTACAATTCCATTTCAATGTTTGTGATTGCATTGATAAATTTAATTTTCATAGATTTTGATTTATTTTCATTTTGATTTAAATATTTTGTGTGAATTGCATTGGAACTTAGCAGTGTTGCTTACCATACTATTCATTTCATGAGTATAGTTTATTTTTATATTTTTTTAATATTTTCATTTCATTTTTTAACTGCTTTTCTTATATTTCAGTGATGGGAACATTAGAACATTTGATGTTCCCAATTTTTTGATAGGAACATCACACTATTTGGGAAGGCATCAGACAAGGGAGTGGGGAATGGTGGGGGATGACGAGGGGAGGGAAGAGAGAGATGGTGGGGAGAAAGAGGGGACAAGGAAGTGGGGTATGGTTGGAAGGAAGATGGGATGGTGAAGTGGGAAATGGTGGGGAGGACGATGGGACGATGAAGTGGGGAATGGTTGGAAGGCTGGGGAGACGGGTGAGGGGGGGGGGGAATGGTTGGCAAGACTGGGGGACAGGGAAGGTTGCTGTTGCCGGGTACTGCTAGTCATAAAATATAGCAAGATGATCTAATAATATATAAAATTAAATGTTTTAGGAATGTTTCACACATCAATCAAGCAACATTTACAATTTATATAAATAATTTTAGGGAATAACATATACATTTTATATTTAAACATGATATTAGTGTTTATTGGGATACATAAGTAATCAAATTGTAGTAAAATAGCGATTTTTAGCAAAATTATGATAACTAATTTTATCTGATCATAGAATAACTAAATGTATTTTGAATGTTTCACGCAGCCATTAAATATCAGTCACATTTTATTAATGAATTTTACGAACAACCATAAATTTTCTATTTAAACATGTAAAAACTATTTGTCATACATTAGAAACAAAATATTTCCAAAAAAAAACCGAATATTATAAAAGCTGTATGTTTGGAATTTTGGATTAAACGTTTCTCAAATGCTCTCCTGTACCATTTTCAATACAAATTATTCGTACATTTATTGGAAAACGTAAATGAAAGTTTTCATAACGTTTTGTGTTTGCTGGGAAGCTGGCGCATGTGCAGCGTGGGCATGGCGGGCAGCGTCGTTGGGCAGTTGTGACAGCGACATCGGTGGGCAGCTGTGTGGGAACCGACCTGTGAGATTTATATTTATTTAATTTATATGAATTTATATTTACGTTAATTTATATACTTCGATAGCAATTTGTATAATGATAAGTGGACTGTATTTCTGCAATAATCACAATCTCACAAATCGATCCTCTACACATTAGGGGGGGTTTATTAGTTTATATATATGCAGCCAATCAAACTACAGAATTAGACTACTTACATTGAAAAGGTTCCTTATCTTATAGTACAGCAGGTTAGTCCACCAGGTATAACTAGGGTGTAGACACCAAATTATCCTCTTTGAGGTAGCTTCCATCACCCAGTAACTGGTGCACAAAATCTTGCTTCCTCGTCTTGACCTGTCAAAAGTGCGCTAGCTGTGAAGCCAGAATCCTATATATGACAAGCATATCAGAGAAAACACTATACATGGAACATAAAGACCTGGCTTAATTACCTTTAGTTTGAGGCGATTTCGTGATCTAACCGGATCACCCTATATAATGACATTAATGGCCATAAATGAAGATACATGGGTTTCGGAAAGAACACTTAGCTTGAATTTGTAGACAGCGTGTTGAAAATGGTACACCTTTGGTTTCCATAACACTACGTCCAAGTAAATTTAACAGGAGCCGAATTTGCTCCCTGTGAGCCTCTGGTCTAGTTTCAACAATGGCTGCATCTAACACTCCATCCTATTGACGCCTTGCCGACATTGTCCAGATATGATAGGAGCCGAATTTGCTCCACATGTCTCGGAGGTGACACAACAATGGATGCCCTCCTTCCTCCCTCTGACGCCTGGCTTAAATTGTCCACATGTCAGAAAGTGATAGAAGGGTCACATTTACTCTACTTTAATATTGATAATTAATGTTAATTTATATAAGATGTTTTATGATGGTAAAGTCCAAAGACTAATGTATTTAAAAATAATTCCCACCATAATAGGTGGAGAATATAATAGTATGTGGTGATGATATCCCGTTTTCTTTAGACGGTAATTCCACTACAAGTTACGTTTTCTATGGATAACTTGTTTATACAATACAGCTATTATCTGTATGATATATTAAATGGTGTCGGATTTTCCGACAAGCTGTGACAGCGACAGTGGGTGTGTCTTCCACCATGATAGCTGTGACAGTAGCAATTAAGGCCACACACACACATTGCTGTTACATGCGTGGTAGTCCATCTCCCAAAACCACCGTGAATACCTCTCAACCATCCATACAGCAACCACCTCCACTGATTGAATGGGAAGCCTCTACACAATCAGACTTCAGGAGGGGCAGGGTTAACCAGATCGGACACCAATATGGAACCACCTACCCAACAATAGTATGGTACAGGCTACCCGACAACAATATGGAACAGCCTACCCAACAATAGTATGGTACAGGCTACCCGACAACAATATGGAACAGCCTACCCAACAATAGTATGGTACAGGCTACCCGACAACAATATGGAACAGCCTACCCAACAATAGTATGGTACAGGCTACCCGACAACAATATGGAACAGCCTACCCAACAATAGTATGGTACAGGCTACCCGACAACAATATGGAACAGCCTACCCAACAATAGTATGGTACAGGCTACCCGACAACAATATGGAACAACCTACCCGAATGGCTGGGCTAACCACAAAAACCCCATCAGGTTTACTCAGCTTTCAATTAATTACCCTCATATGTCACACCAATCAATCTGCCACTCATCTCACCATGTAAGGGACCCTCTACACCACATAATCTATCATCAATAGGCCCGGGCTAATGGGAAACTTACCCGGGTCGCTTGATTATTACATCTAATCTGTCATTCACCCATCTCAGCGATGGAGGAGACATTCTACTATGTCCATTAAGATTTCTCTTACACACTATTTTTCCTTTAAATCTATAGCTTTGCACACCCTTATGAAAAAAAATAAGAAAAAAATTCTATGGATTTTGCAACTCCAATTTAAATTAAGTCTATAGACTTTACACACCTTTTCTGCTTTAAGTATATGGCTTTGCTCACCTTGGAGAGAGGGAGAGGGAGAGAGGGAGAGGGAGAGAGAAAGAGAGGGAGAGGGAGAGAGGGAGAGGGAGAGAAGGTGAGGGAAAGTGGGAGAGAGGAACTATCCGGAGAAAACCTCAAGTCCTTATGACAATATAGCAAATGAAAATGCGTTACTATGTACAAAATATGACTGTTTAAACTACTGTTTAAGGGAGCCAAATACCAAAAAATGCAATAAATAAAACCTTTTTCATTTTCAATCAAACTTTTTTGGCTAGTTAAATGTAAAATTGGGCTAAACTGGTTCAAGTCTCAACATTATAACATAAATAGGAAGGGAGAAATATATTGAATCATGTGTCAAAAATTTTCCAAAATGGTCAAAAATTAACATCAAACACAACTGTCAACTGAAATCATGTCTATGACTCTAAGCTATCACAATAGCATATATTAAAGTATAACAATATTTACTTTTATGCCAAAAAATAAAAAATAAAATTATTACAAATTTTTTCTCATATATTTTATCTGCCGATTTGTATGAAACTCATACACCTTACAAACTGTAAGCCTATCCATACGGGTGAAAATTTTGGAGGAAATTTATTGATGTCCTCGGTGATATCGATGGCCTACGAGGCCCCTTATTGAAGGGGCCTCGTAGCATGGTGGATAGCGCGCAGGACTCGTAATTCTGTGGCGCGGGTTCGATTCCCGCACGAGGCAGAAACAAATGGGCAAAGTTTCTTTCACCCTGAATGCCCCTGTTACCTAGCAGTAAATAGGTACCTGGGAGTTAGTCAGCTGTCACGGGCTGCTTCCTGGCAGTGGAGGCCTGGTCGAGGACCGGGCCGCGGGGACACTAAAGCCCCGAAATCATCTCAAGATAACCTCAAGAAGATGTCAACCTCAACCACAGGTGGCAGAATCTTTGACCCAATTTATTGTCAAGTAACATAAAATTGTTTCCCCTCTTTCATTTGTTTTTCAATTTACATGAAACTTACACCTTATATGTAACGTTGATGTCTCCACAATATCTATAAAACACTTTATTCCTAACTTCATTTATTGATTTATTAAATATTTTCAAACATTAAATATTTGCTTGTATTTTTGGGGAAATTTGACTAAATGTATTAGTAAAACTGAACATATTTTGGTTAATCCTTTTCTTACAAATCCTTTATTATATGGTAATGAGTGTCATAGCGATAGATGATTGTCAGAGAAATTATTTAATTTGAAACTTGCAGTTGTAGATCCATATTGAAAATGTGTAAAATTCGCTGAAAAAAATTACTCCCTTTCTATTTAGGCTGCGATACTGAAACTTGGAACAATTGCAGCCCTTTTCATATACAACTAATCAAAAAGATTGGTTGACATTGAACAACTTATAAGAAACGTAGTTATACCCCCTTAAACAACAAGCACACCACAAAGTGTGGAATGGGGTGCATAATAATTTGTATCATTGTTATACCTCATGGTGAGGAGAGTGGCGTGTGGAGTGCCGAACCCACACACAACTGTCCCAGGCAGGCACGGTTGCTCACCTTACCTTCCCAACCACCCAATTACTCACCCTCATCCATCACGGTTATTCATTTGTCACACATCTCAGCATAGAGTAGACCCTCTACACTACATAATCACCCTTCAAGAAAGGCCTGGATACCGGAAACCACACCCTGGTCGGACGATTATCACTCCTCATCCATCAGTCACCCATCTCTCATCGATCTCAGTGATGAGAGGACCCTCGTAGTTACATATTTCCCTACTACTGTAGGGTGGGAAGCGGTCCCCAGACACTAGCGGACACTACACTAACCCTAGTCACAACTGTAGGGTGGTAAGTGGTGGTCCCCAGACACCAGCTGACACTACCGGGAATACTGACCTTAGTCACAACTGAATGGTGAGAAGTGGTCCCTAGATACCAGCTGACACTACCGGGAATACTGACTTTAGTCACAACTGTAAGACAGAAAGTGGTATGGAGTAAGATTGGAGATTTTAACCAAGAGAGCTGGTTAATGCAACAGACTGTAAATGTTTTCAGACAAACAGAGACCCCCAACCACTCCTTGATAGGAAAACAGCCGAAGTCAACAGCCACACTCCCGCTACCCTAAGTCGACCAGCAATGAGCACTGAAGTGCTTGCAATTTACCTGGGCACTGTGTACACACATGATCTTGGAGAGGCGGTTCAGCGTCACCTATATTTAGAAGTGTGGCTCCAAAACTGGCCTCGTTTTCTTAAATACACACCCTACTTGAGCAGCCATGACTCCTTACTCTCTTCTTGTTTGGGACGATCTCCTAAATCCCCTTTTAGTGAATTCTTGTTCACTGTCACATTTGATGCAACCATGACACCCTCTCTCTCTCTCTCTCATTCTTTCTTCCTCACGTTCCAGGAAACCTCATCAGGACAAGAGCAAAGACCCAGCTGTTAACAAACATATAATACATAAAAACGTACACAACAAAAGATGTATAATATAATATTACTATACAACACTTTAAGCTGCTACAAACCGGTAGCACTCCAAAATCAAATCCTGACTTCACCAAATATCTATATCAGGCTACTGTCCAACTCTTCGCACACAACCTACTTCCTCCTTACTGCTTAGAGCTGAAATACCTGGAACGTCTTTATAAGTATCCCAACAAAAAGAAATCAGCCTCTCACCTTACACTGCATCTCATATGCCAATAAGATATCAAGAATTCTTCTCATACATTAATGTGTCCACATGATCCTCTGTTCTCTCCTTGAGGCCCAGTACCACTAACATATATCTGGGTCCTAAAAAAATCAGGTAAGGCATTTCAGCAGTTCTCCCAATATGCTGCACAACGAAGTCATCCTCCAACATCAGTGAAGGTCCTCCATCAGCTCGAAAAAGAAACATGCAGCTCCCCTACACTGCTTGAAGTTCAACTCCACTCCATGGAATTCTGTTACACCTCAGAGTTCAGCACACACTTCGAGGCAGCATACTCCTGCCTCGAAGTTTCTCCATTAATTTCCTCCCACACAAACCTGCAATTCAATTACCATGGCAATATAAAATAATTTCCTAACAAAACATAACTAATAAACCTATATCCCAGCACTAAATCTTGCCCTCCAACGCTGCACCGTGCCGGTCCAACTGTGGTGAGTATTTCCCCATCCTGGGCGAATCCATACTGGAAACATGTCTTGACACGACGCAGGGACCTCTGCCCCAGTCGCAAAGCAGGGGGCAACCATCCCTCAGTTGCTCATTGACCTCCCTTGAGAAAGGATGCAACACTACTCCTTCCAGCATGTCCTCTTACCTCCAATTGCTTATTATAGCTCAATGTCACAAAAAAAATATATATCCTACATGAATATACACTCATCATGATCGCTGGGCACACAAACAAGCACAGGCGACCACTATATCAACGGATAAAGGAGTTTACCAGAGAATTCGTAGCTTTGGGGTGCTCCAAGATGACGTCTTCCAAGACATTAAACAAAGTTTCCTTAAACAGCCTCACGCAATGAGCTCACACAGATCTTCTGTTCTTGACTTGAGATCACACAGTCACCTGGCAGGCTCTACTCAAAGATACCTGCTTATCTTCCTCTACCTGAGGATACAACAATTTAGAATTCCACACAGGCACGACCTCCACATGGCTTGATGTCGTCTCAAAATCTTCATAAATACTGAGAAGTGACGTGCGTCACGCCCTTCACATCTTCCTCAACGGTTATGCACTGTAGCCGTCTCTTAAACACTTCATCCAGAGGCGTATTCTTCAATATTCGTAAGACACTGAAACGCAAGTCCACCTCTGATTACTGCGGCAACTCAAGTGACGTTCCGTTGTCCGTTTGCGTCACATAACATCACAAACTTTTGACATCCTATCTCTACTATCATTAACAAGATGTACATTCTCTGCCTGTAGTATTTAATTATTCACTGACATTTATTATACATATTTCTTTCTCTGACCTCTTAATTTCTGGTCAGGTAAGCAGAATAACTCGCATCAGTTAGACTCGTTTCTCCAGGCTTCCTGGGGGTCATAACACTCCCCCTTCCCTTATTTTTGAGAGTTATTCTCAGTGGCTAGGCTCATGACAAAGCGTCAGCTACTACATTATCTCGTCCTTTTATATACCTAATGATGAGGATATGCTCATGAAGTAAGATGACCCACCTAGTTAACCTTTGATATGCATGCTTCATCTTACTCAGGAACACCAAGGGATTATGGTCTGTATGCACAGTAACTGGATGTCCTCCCTCACTTACATGTATCTCAAAATGCTTGAGTGCCTGGACTAATGCCAAAGTCTCCTTCTCTACCATACTGTATGATCTCTAAAGCTTTAATAACTTCTTGGAGAAGAAAGACCTGGGGTGATAAATCCTATCCTTCTGCTGCGTCAATACAGCTCCGGCTCCTACGTCACAGGCATCCACAAACAACGTAAACGGTGCTCCAAAATTCGGCGACACTAACACAGGCACCTCAATCAATAATCTTATGGTTTTATCAAACGCCTCTTGGGATACTCCATTCCATTCCCACTTCTTATTCTTAGACAACAAACTCGTCATAGTTTGTTGTCAACGTTTGGAAAAATTCTTACAAAATTTCCTATAATATTCAATTATTCCTAAGTACCTCAACATCTCTTTCTTTCCTTTGAGTACTGAGAAATTCTTGATGACTTCAACCGTCGTCCTCACTGGAGAAACCTCCTGTTGCCCTTCCAAATACCCTATATACTCCAGTTTGGCTCTTCCGAACTCACTTTTCGCCAAGTAAATTATCATATTAGCTTTCTCTTATCGGCCGAACAAATCCAGTAGTCTGTCTATGTGCTCTCTCCAGGAGTCTGCAAATACAACAATGTCGTCGATGTACACAGCACAACACGTTGCTCTTTGCAACACCTGGTTCATCACCCATTGGAAACAGCTACTGCTAATCTTCATTCCAAACAACAATACTTTATACTGGTATAACCCATCAGACATCACAAATGCTGATATACTCTTCGCCTCTTCTGATAAGGGAATCTGGTAGTACCCCATCAACAGGTCTATCTTCGACACAAACCGTCCACTACCAATTAGATCTATACAATCATTAACTTCTCATCCACCATGGCTAGGTTGTCCATGTTGGATACCTTCGTTCCATCAGCCCTCTCTAGCTTACTGTTTTTCTCCTCCATTTCTTCTTCTTGCATTCCACACGACAAGTGTTACATATCTGTTGTCTGTACCTCCTCGGTCGTCCTCATACTTCGGTTCATCGTCCTCATGCTTCAATTTACTGCCATCATACTTTCGTCTCTTGTCATCATACTTCATTCTCTCGTCTTCACCGACGATCCCTTCTTTCATCTCCTCATTTATCTGTAACTTCATCTTCTTCAACTTCCATCAAACCTTCGACTCTGTTTTATTCCTCCATGCTTGCATTATCATCTTCTTCTCCCATTCTGCTCTACTACACAATTCTTCCCTTTTAACTCTTCCTCGTTCCCTCACAGCTTCCTCGAGTGCTGTACTACAATCAACTGTACTCGACTATATTTGTTGCTCTACCTCTTCTAGACAGTTAGTAATCATCTCTCCACACATACTTTCACATACAATCTTCTCACTTTTTCTTCTTGGCTATCACTCCTCTTCACTATCTCACCTTCAAGCTTCCCGTAAAATGTGTCAACTTCTGAAATCTCACACAACTCAATTTCCTCATCCCTACACTTCTGTTCCTGTGGATAATTTGTCACTCTACTCTCGTCCTCAGTCTGTCCACATTCTTCTTCACCTCTGCTCGAAATGGTTATCTCCACTTTCTGGCTCTTGAATTCAGCAGGCCGGGCTCTAATTAGGTCCACTCTTTTCATATTCATCTTCTCCAGCAGGGTTATCTTCACTTCTGACCTATCCCTGCCCTCGTTTTCACGAGCTGGACCTTAGCCAAACAGCCATGATATCTCCACGTGCTCTCTTCTCTCAGTGGTATCGACACTGTCATATCACCTCCAGTGTCTCCCTTGTCGGCAACCTTTGACCATGCCACTACACATGCAGGGTACACAATGGCTTTGCAGTCTTCTGACTCAACCTCTAGGATGCTAGTCAGGTCTACTCTGTCAGGTGTCCCATCAGTACCGTGGCCCTTCTAGCACAGTTTTCACTATGAGCTCCAGTAACACCTTCAAACAGTACCAGTCATTACCCAGGATCACTTGTATCCCTGAAACAGGTATGTCAGGACACACTCCCAACATCACCTCCACCGACAAATAGTCTGACTTCAGTCTGGCAGCCTATAGGGGCATGTCACTCTCCAACAATAACCCATGAACCTTTACTCTCCGACTGCCAGCTAAAATTCGATCATCCCTGATCAGGCTTCTCCAAGTCAAGCTCTGATTCACACCTGTATCTCTGAGTATACTACTTCCACTTCAGGTTGGTCTCATATGCTGACCCAATCTTTACTGGTGAATGGACCACATCTCTCGTTCACTAGGCTTCCTTTCTACGGTTTGTCCTTTATCAAACTCATACATGAGTTGTGGGGGATCACACATTGTCAGGGTCAAAACTCTCTTATCCCGTTTACAATCTCTAATCATGTGACCATATCTGTTGCATTTGTATCACCTTACTTGAGAGAAGCTTCGTCTATATCTTCCAGAGTGGCTTGGGCTCTGTCCACTCGCATTGGAGGTTCTCTACACAGGAGCACTACCTGCACTATGCTGTGTTTTACTGGACTCTTGACTCCTTGGTACATAATTATTTTTTTGCTTAAGTCCGGCAGGTGGACTCGGCAACTTTCTTTCATGGGGTTTGGGGCTAACACACTTATTTACCGGCCTCCTACTATTTTTCTCACCCCCATACTTCACTAGGTCTGCCATAATTGCGTCTCACATCACTTTTCAATCTGCTTTTCCTTAGGCTCTGATAGGCCTCTATAATCACATCTGCCCTATTTGCGGCATCTCTCATTCTTCACTCCTGCCTCTTGGATCTTGAATTTGGTCTCAGGGTGCATCATTTCTAGAAAATTCACCATTATTAACTGTTTCAAATCATTATACAATTCTACACCGACAGCTTTTATCCACCTCTGGAAATACCTTTCCAGGTCCCTCACTGTCTCGGCGAACGTGCTCGCTGTAGCCTTCATCATTTCTCAGAAGTGCTTTCTGTATGCTTCAGGGGTTAACAGAAATGAACGCAGCATGCTGCTCTTCACAGTAATCTTGGCATTTCTCCAAAGACAACTGGGTATAGGCCTCTCTGGCAACACTGGTCAGTCGTAACTGTTCTAATTAGGCCCACTCTTCCTGTGGCCACTGTTTGATGTTGGCTATCTTTTCGAAGTGCTCAAAGAGGCTCTAGGATTCCTTTGGCACAAACAGTGGAATTTTTTTTTCCTCACTCCCTATTATCTGGTGGGTGCGAAACATGTGGTGCTCTCAGGCAACCCACGCTCAATCCTATGCTCTGCCTAAGCTCTATTTGTTTTTATCTCCATTTGTTTTGTTTCTCTTTTCTTTCTCTTGTTCTAACTCCAATTTTCTTATTCTGGTTTTCTCCTTTGCTTTCTCTACCTCATCTTTCATTTGCAGTACTAACTTCAACTTCTCTAGTTAGAACAGCCTCTCCTTGTCCTCACGTTGCATTTGGAGCTCTAGATGGAACCGTTCTAAGCTCCTTTTCCGCCTACTCCTGCTACTGCGGCTTCTCCTACTACTCCTATGTGATACTTGGGATCTCACTTCATTTTTACCATCATCTTCCTTTTCACCTTCAGATCCTTTCTGGGCTCTTTGCTCTACCAGTTCATTCTTAGCTCTCAATTTCCTGAGGATCTCCTCCTTCATTCCTGCCACTTTGGATGACTTCACCTTGACACCACATGTCTCGGCAATTTGCCTTAACTGCTCTTTGGTACAACCTTCTGAATCTTCAGGCTTGCCTGACTCTACGAAAGATTACACATTCTCCATCCTGTCCTGTGGGTCTTCCCGAGAGAGAATATTTGCCTGCGGTCACACGGGCTACCTACAGCTGCAATGGGTGTGTCAGTCCACTCTCTTGGACTTAAACTATGGGTGTGTATATTCGCCTCCCGGACAGGGTGTGGGTGTGTCAATTCACTCCTGGAAAGGCTCTCAATTTTCTTTCAAGGGGGATTGGGCATTTTAACCAAATGAGCTGGTTATTGCACCAGACTGTTACTTGTGTACAGGCGAACAGGGACCCCAGCATACACCCAGATAGAAAACAGCAGACCTCGGCAGCCACACTCCCGCTACCGTCAATCGACAAGCGACGAACACCGGAGTACTTGCAGTTTACTTGATAGATCAAACTGTACGCATCTTGATCTTGGAGAGGGATTCAGTGTCACCTTTATTTAAGGGTGCAACTCCAAAACTGGCCTCGTTGTCTTAAATAAACACCCTACTCGAACTGCTGTGACCCCCCCCCCCCCTTCCCCACTCTCTCCTTGTTTGGGATGATCTCCTAAATATTCTTTTAGTGAATTATTATCCACTGTCACTTTGTCTGCAACCATGACCCTCTCTCTCTCTCTCTCTCTCTCTCTCTCTCTCTCTCTCTCTCTCTCTCTCTCTCTCTCTCTCTCTCTCTCTCTCTCTCTCTCTCTCTCTCTCTCTCTCTCTCTCTCTCTCTCTCTCTCTCTCTCTCTCTCTCTCTCTCTCTCTCTCTCTCTCTCTCTCTCACACTTTCCGGGAAACCTCACCAGAACAAGAGCAAAGACCAGCTATTAACAAACATTTAATATATAAGAATGCACACAACAAAACATAAATTATGCTATTACTATTCGACACTTTAAGCTGCTACAAACCGGTAGCACTCCAATATCATTTCCTGATTTCACCAATTATCTATATCAGGCTGCTGCCCAACTCTTGGCATATCCCCTACTGCCTCCTCACTGCTTAGGGCTCAAATACACAGCACCACAATAATATATCTTCAAGCATCAAAGAATATGAAACTCTGCTTGGGGCTGAAATACCTGGAACATCTATATAACTATCCCCAGCAAAAAAGAAATCGATCTCTCACCGTACACTGCGTCTTATATGCTAATATGCAATTAAGCACTCTTTTCATACATTAATGTGTCCACATGCTCCTCTGTTCTATTCCGTGAGTCCCACTACCACTAACATATATCTAGGTCCTCCAAAAATCAGGTAAGGCATTTCTGCAGTTCTGCCAATCTGCTGCACAACGAAATCCTACTCCAACATCAGTGAAGCTCCTCCATCGGCTCCACAAGGAAACGTATAGCTCCTCTACACTGTTTGAAGTTCAACTCCACACGAAGGAATTCTGCTCCACTTCAGGGATCAGCATACACTTATTCTCAAGCCTCGAAGTTCCTCCATTAACTTCCACACAAACCTGCAATTCCATTAACATGCCAATATAAAAAAATCCTAGCAAAACATAACTAATAAACCTATATCCCAGCACAAAATCTCTCCCTCTGATGCTGCACCACGCCGGTCCCTCTCTAGTAGGTATTCCCTAATCTTGGGCGAGTTCATTCTGGAAACATGTCTTCATACGATCCAGGGACCTCTGCCTCAGTCGCGAAGCAGGGGGCTTCCACCCGTCAGTTGCTCATTGACCTCCCTCGAGAGAGGATGTAACACTCCTCGTTCCTGCATGTTCTCTTACCTCTGACTGTTTATTTTAGCTCATTGTCACAATAAAAATATATATCCTACTAGTATATACACTTGCCATCATCGCTGGGTGCACGATCAAGCATAGGCGACCATTAAATCAACGGATAAATTAGCCTCCCATAGAATTTGTAGCTTTGGGGTGCTCCAAGATGGCGTCCTCTAAGACGTCCAACAAAGTCTCCATAAGACTGCCTCACACAATGAGCTCATACAGATCTGCTCCTGACTTGAGCTCACACAGTCGCCTAGCAGGCTCCACACATAGACACCTGTTTATCCTCCTTTTACCTGAGGATACAACAATTTAGAATTCCACTCAGGCACGACCTCCACATGGCTTGATGTCGTCTCCAAATCTTCATAAATACTGAGAAGTAACATGCATCACGCCCTTGGCAGTTTCCTCAATGGTTATGCACTGTAGCCGTCTCTTAAACACTTCATCTTATACACTGTAGCTATCTCTTAAAAACTTAAGCCAAATTCTTCAATATTCCTAAGACACTGAAACGCAAGTCCACCTCTGATGACTGCACAACTCAAGTGGCGTTTCACTGTCCGCTTGCGTCACATAATGTCACAAACTGTTGACATCCTATCGGTACTATCATTAACAAGATGCTCACTCTCTGCCTGTATTATTTAATCGTTCACTGACATTTATTATACATATTTCTTCCTCTGACCTCATAATTTCTGGTCAGGAAAGCAGAATAACTCTCATCAGGAAGACTCGTTTCTCCAGGCGTCCTTGGGTTATAACAGTGGTCCATAGATACCAGCTGACACTTCCGGGAATACTGATCTTATTCACAACTGTAGGGTGAGAAGTGGTCTCCAGACACCAACTGACACTACCAGGAATACTGACCTTAGTCACAACAGTAGGGTGGGAAGTGGTCCCCAGACACCAGCTGACACTACCGGGAATACTGACCTTAGTCACAACTGTAGGGTGGGAAGTGGTCCCCAGACACCAGCTGACACTACCGGGAATACGGACCTTAGTCACAACTGTAGGGTGGGAAGTGGTCCCCAGACACCAGCTGACACTACCGGGAATACTGACGTTAGTCACAACTGTAGGGTGGGAAGTGGTCCCCAGACACCAGCTGACACTACCGGGAATACTGACCTTAGTCACAACTGTAGGGTGGGAAGTGGTCCCCAGACACCAGCTGACACTACCGGGGAATGCTCACCTGGTGTTGGTAAATCTGATTAACCTTGAGCCGTGTAAAGTGGTAGGTGTCGCGAGCGTAGATGGTCGTTCTGGTACTGGTGGTATTGATGATTTGGAAGTTCACACTGATGGTGGTGTTGGTCTCCTGAGGTCTGTACCACAAGAACACACTTCCGTTTTGTTTGTTGAAGGTAATGTCAACGTTCTCTTTCTTTCCCAGGTCAGCACACTTGTCTGGAGAGGAGGAGGAGAAAGGGAATTGGAAAACTGTTGTTCAAGAAGATGAGATGAGGAGAAGTGAAGAAGGAATAATAATAATTATTCTTCCCTGTATATATGAAATAATAATCACGAAAAATATGTGATTATTATATTTATTTATTTATTTATTTATTTATTTATTTATTAATATATACATGAGTTCTTACATTCTTGTACATATAGCATATATTATAAATTATATATATAATATATGCAATAACCTTGTTCACATATATATATATATATATATATATATATATATATATATATATATATATAT
>NC_091183.1:18432243-18555057 GCF_040958095.1 Procambarus clarkii
TAAGTGAAACGCAGCACGGAACTCTGCTCAAATGCCTCCTTCAGCTCCTGCAGATGTCTGACATCAGGTACCTGTGTAAAAATGTCGTCAACATACCTGCAGTATATGGCCGGTTTCAAGTTCACTTGAAACAAACACTTCTATTCAATACCCATTGTTTCTGTTCTGTCTTGTGTTGATACTTTTAATACCCTATTAATATCCCCTCATGTTCTGTCTTGTGTTAATGCCACATCACTATATGCCACATCATCCCTCCCACCTCACTCAAATGTAGATATAATAGCAGAGATACGTAAGTTCTAATCAGTTGTGTATTTGTGAAGTCTTTGAAAATGTAATAAGTTTTACGAAACGCGCCCGTGTCGCGTCAGACTAGAAATAAAAATGAATTTTGGAGAAGTGATTTTTGATTTACCTCCAACAGTGAAGCGTAATGTACGAAAGATTGAGAAAATTCGTGTTAGAATTATTAATCTTACTTTTTCGGTCATATTTAATAATATATGTCTACAGGAAAGACTGCTACCAAAATATACTAATATTAAAGTGCACGACCCAGCAGCAAGGAATCAAGCCTTCACGATAAAATATCGCCAGGATCTGATTCGTGATCAGATATACAAGGCAGAGAATGAAATCAAAGACAACAAAACGCAACTACTTCATGCTACAAACGAGTGGAGGAATAGCAACATCGACAATAGTATCCGTACCCGCATTGAACAACACCTCGACATCCTCACAAACCAACATCACCTCAGCACTGAAACAAGGATTATCAAGAAACTAACAACATTATATGGAGGACCTATGGCAATTCCACGACCAAGAGATGGCTTCCTGAACCTTGCAGGAATTAACCTCACTGAGGACCAAGTCACTCTCCTAAACCTGGGCATAAACTGTCATGTTATGTCCAGACCGAGTGAAATGGCCCGGAAAGTAGAGTTGGAAATTCTGTTGGACGACATATTCGACCTCGAGACACAAAAGAAGGTCACTACCAAAGATACCTTACAAGCAGAACTTATTGCAGAAGGAGGAAAGAATCGAGGCAACTACAGAAGCACCATACTGTCCCCCGAGCTTAAAGCGGCAGCTAAAAGCCTTCGTGAGAACAAGGAGATAGTTGTCAGGAGAGGTGACAAGTCGCCAATATATATCATTCTTAAAAAAGACGAATATCTGGCGAAAATGAACATCATACTCTCTGACCAAACTAAGTTCCAAAGGGTAACGAAGGACACTACAGCCGAATTAAAAGCAAAGGTCAACAAACTGATCGAAACTGTGAACGCCAAGAAATCCGGACTCCACCTGCCAAAGATCATTGGGGAATATAAACCTGGATATGCGTATGGAAATGTCAAGACGCACAAGCCTGGAAACCCACTTCGGCCAATCATTAGCCAGATACCCACACCCACGTACAGACTGGCGAAGCGACTCAACGGCCTGCTGACTCCTTATGTTCCTTGCGCCTTCAGCCTGAAGTCTCCAAAGGAATTTGTGGACTTACTGCGGGGCACACGGGCCACAGGGATAAGAGCCTCGTTGGACGTAGAATCGCTGTTTACCAACGTACCTGTGGACGAGACAATCGGAATGATAGCCGACAGAGTGTATCGTGATCCAGCCTGTACTCCTCTTGACATGCCAGAAAGTATTCTGAGGAAACTACTCCAAGCTTGTACTAAAGAGGCACCCTTCTTGAGCCCGGATGGGCATATGTATAAGCAAGTAGATGGGGTCGCCATGGGTTCTCCCCTAGGTGTCCTGTTTGCAAACTTCTACATGGGTACCATCGAGCAAAAAGTCTTAGTCGACATGAACTTGAAACCGGCCATATACTGCAGGTATGTTGACGACATTTTTACACAGGTACCTGATGTCAGACATCTGCAGGAGCTGAAGGAGGCATTTGAGCAGAGTTCCGTGCTGCGTTTCACTTACGAGACGGAAAAGGATGGGAAGCTGCCTTTTCTAGATGTAACAGTCATGGAAAAGGGCGGAGGTTTCCACACTGCAGTCTACACTAAGGAAACAAACATAGGAATGTGCCTAAATGCCAACAGCGACTGCCCTGACAGGTACAAGAGGAGTGTTGTTAATGCATACGTCGACCGTGCTCTCAGCCACAGCTCAGAATGGAAGCAAGTCGACGAAGAACTCTGTAGGGTAAGGCAGGTTCTAGTCAATAACGGCTTCTCCAATGGTTTCATCGAAGACATCATAAGAAGGAAAGTGAAAAGCCATGCAACCTCTGAAGAGACAACTAACACAACACCTATATCCCTTATTAGACTATTTTACAGGAACTTCTTTTCCACAGCTCATAAAACGGAGGAAAGGGTCCTGAAAGATATTGTTAATAGGAACGTTATCCCTACAGACAAAAATCAGAGGATACAACTGACGATTTACTATAAAACCAGAAAAACGGCCAGCCTACTCATGAGAAACTCTCCAGACACAAAACAGAACGCTTTAAAAGAGACTAACGTCGTCTATGCCTTCAAATGCCCACTTGGGGACTGTAAGCTCCAAAAAAACCAGTATATAGGCAAGACAACAACATCTCTTTCTAGGCGTTTAACGATGCATAAGCAACAGGGCTCCATTAAGGAACATATAATCTCTTCCCATAACCAAACCAAAGAAAGTAATTTGAATATTAGCAGTGGTCTATATAACTTAGATCCATTTCTAATAGATCAGCTAAAGGGCGATTTAAGTAGAATCATTGAAAAACATTTGTCTCACTAATTTATTGAATATATTTACCTCTTTATGTTATAATTACCTATGTATTATGCTTGTATGTCTGCTGTATCAGATGGGCCATTGGGCTACATCGGATGGGCTAATTGGGTGCATCTGATGGGCCAATGGGCCTTCTGCGTTGTCCAAGTATTGTACCTCACCTTACTTCACCACTCTCTCCTGCCTATTTATACCCATCACTCGATCTGTAAAATGACCTTCTGAAGATGTATTTAATATCCGAAAGTACTTAAGGAAATTTCCTGTTTCATTTTTCCTCCGTGGTCTGACATTGTCACATTCTTAATCACGTGTTTATTTTCGTGATATACACACACATATATATATATATATATATATATATATATATATATATATATATATATATATAAATATATATATATATATATATATATATATATATATAATATATATATATATATATATATATATATATATATATATATATATATATATATATATATATATATATATATATATATATATATATATATATATATATATATATATATATATATAATATTACTATATTTTGGTAGCAGTCTTTCCTGTAGACATATATTATTAAATATGACCGAAAAAGTAAGATTAATAATTCTAACACGAATTTTCTCAATCTTTCGTACATTTTTTTTCACTGTTGGAGGTAAATCAAAAATCAATTCTCCAAAATTCATTTTTATTTCTAGTCTGACGCGACACGAGCGCGTTTCGTAAAACTTATTACATTTTCAAAGACTTTAGTTTACAAATACACAACTGAATAGAACTTACGCATCTCCGATTTTGTATCTACATTTGAGTGAGGTGGAAGGGGTGATGTGGCATTAATCAACACAAGACAGAACAAGAGGTGGCATTAATAGGGCATTAATTTCATCAACACAAGACAGAACAAGGGGTGGCATTAATAGGGTATTAATTTCATCAACACAAGACAGAACACGAAACAATGGGTATTGAATAGAAGTGATTGTAGAAAGCCTATTGGTCCATATTTCTTGATGCTTCTATATTGGAGCGGAGTCTTGAGGTGGGTAGAATATAGTTGTGCATTAATTGGCTGTTGATTGCTGGTGTTGACTTCTTGATGTGTAGTGCCTCGCAAACGTCAAGCCGCCTGCTATCGCTGTATCTATCGATGATTTCTGTGTTGTTTACTTGGATTTCTCTGGCGATGGTTTGGTTGTGGGAAGAGATTATATGTTCCTTAATGGAGCCCTGTTGCTTATGCATCGTTAAACGCCTAGAAAGAGATGTTGTTGTCTTGCCTATATACTGGGTTTTTTGGAGTTTACAGTCCCCAAGAGGGCATTTGAAGGCATAGACGACGTTGATCTCTTTTAAAGCGTTCTGCTTTGTGTCTGGAGAGTTTCTCATGAGTAGGCTGGCCGTTTTTCTGGTTTTATAGTAAATCGTCAGTTGTATCCTCTGATTTTTGTCTGTAGGGATAACGTTTCTATTAACAATATCTTTCAGGACCCTTTCCTCCATTTTATGAGCTGTGGAAAAGAAGTTCCTGTAAAATAGTCTAATAGGGGGGTATAGGTGTTGTGTTAGTTGTCTCTTCAGAGGTTGCATGGCGTTTCACTTTCCTTCTTATGATGTCTTCGACGAAACCATTGGAGAAGCCGTTGTTGACTAGGACCTGCCTTACCCTACAGAGTTCTTCGTCGACTTGCTTCCATTCTGAGCTGTGGCTGAGAGCACGGTCGACATATACGTTAACAACACTCCTCTTGTACCTGTCTGGGCAGTCGCTGTTGGCATTTAGGCACATTCCTATGTTCGTTTCCTTAGTGTAGACTGCAGTGTGGAAACCGCTCTTTTCCATGACTGTTACATCTAGAAAGGTCAGCTTCCCATCCTTTTCCATCTCGTAAGTGAAGCGCAGCACGGAACTCTGCTCAAATACCTCCTTCAGCTCCTGCAGATGTCTGACATCAGGTACCTGTGTAAAAATGTCGTCAACATACCTGCAGTATATGGCCGGTTTCAAGTTCATGTCGACTAAGACTTTTTGCTCGATGGTACCCATGTAGAAGTTTGCAAACAGGACACCTAGGGGAGAACCCATGGCGACCCCATCTACTTGCTTATACATGTGCCCATCCGGGCTCAAGAAGGGTGCCTCTTTAGTACAAGCTTGGAGTAGTTTCCTTAGGATATTTTCTGGTATGTCAAGAGGAGTACAGGCTGGATCACGATGTGAGAGAACTCGTGTTATGGCAGCTACTGGAAGGTAGTTGTGCTTTCGGGGTTCGAGGCCCACTGGTGGGTGTTGTCCAAAGATTGCTAATCTTCACTTGTGGTTTATGCAAGTATAGGCTTATAGCATGGACACGAGTTCTCTCACATTGGCAGTAGCTTGATGAAAAACGCAGAGTAACTTCTCACTTGTCTAGTGCCCTCGGGAAGTGGAGATATTTGAGGTGTATATATATCTCGAAGTCTCTACTTCTTTTGTAGGGTCTGATGGTGTAGTGGGTTAAGGCGTACTAGTTATGGCAGCTACTGGAAGGTAGTTGTGCTTTCTGGGTTCGAGGCCCACTGGTGGGTGTTGTCCAAAGATTGTTAAACTTCACTTGTGGTTTATGCAAGTATAGGCTTATAGCATGGACACGAGTTCTCTCACATTGACAGTGGCTTGATGAAAAACGCAGAGTAACCTCTCACTTGTCTAGTGCCCTCGGGAAGTGGAGATATTTGAGGTGTATATATATATCTCGAAGTCTCTACTTCTTTTGTAGGGTCTGATGGTGTAGTGGGTTAAGGTGTACTAGTTATGGCAGCTACTGGAAGGTAGTTGTGCTTTCTGGGTTCGAGGCCCACTGGTGGGTGTTGTCCAAAGATTGTTAATCTTCACTTGTGGTTTATGCAAGTATAGGCTTATAGCATGGACACGAGTTCTCTCACATTGACAGTGGCTTGATGAAAAACGCAGAGTAACCTCTCACTTGTCTAGTGCCCTCGGGAAGTGGAGATATTTGAGGTGTATATATATCTCGAAGTCTCTACTTCTTTTGTAGGGTCTGATGGTGTAGTGGGTTAAGGCGTACTAGTTATGGCAACTACTGGAAGGTAGTTGTGCTTTCTGGGTTCGAGGCCCACTGGTGGGTGTTGTCCAAAGATTGTTAATCTTCACTTGTGGTTTATGCAAGTATAGGCTTATAGCATGGACACGAGTTCTCTCACATTGACAGTGGCTTGATGAAAAACGCAGAGTAACCTCTCACTTGTCTAGTGCCCTCCGGAAGTGGAGATATTTGAGGTGTATATATATCTCGAAGTCTCTACTTCTTGTGTAGGGTCTGATGGTGTAGTGGGTTAAGGCGTACTAGTTATGGCAGCTACTGGAAGGTAGTTGTGCTTTCTGGGTTCGAGGCCCACTGGTGGGTGTTGTCCAAAATTGTTAATCTTCACTTGTGGTTTATCTTCACTTGTGGGAAAGAAAAATGAAAATAAAAATCAGCAATCATGGTTAGAGCTAATAGAGCTCACAGTATGTCGGATTACAAGTGTATGATTCATTCACCATTGTTCAGTGATATACAAGAAAATTATACCAGTGTTTAGATGTCACCCAAACCCCCCCCCCCTCCCCTCAAGCTGAGCGAGGCCCGGTCAACCCCCACCTCCTCCCCGCCCCCACCGGCCTCGCCGCACCCCAGTACCTCTTGCCATCCCACCCCACCCACCCTGCGCCTGGGTGTCTCCCACCCACCTATTCACCGCCCACACAGTGCTTGTGGCAGGGATGTGCTACCCTCCATGCACCCAGATATGGCACAGGTCACAGCAGGCATTCAGGTTCCTCCCAAAAGGGAGGGAGACACAAGTACTCATAGGAGTGGTGAGTGTGAGGGACAGCTAACCACCCCTCCTGCCACCACCCGTGTCCACCCCTGCCGCCATCACCCCTGTCATCCCTCCCACGCCGGCTGCCCGGGGATGGAGGGGACTCCACCAACTAACCAGGAACCCCTCAGCCAAGAACAAGGTCCTGGGAACAGTGCACCCAGACGTGCAACGAGAGGACCCAGACTCAGAGGAACGTGTCGGGTGTGTGACGAATCGCACAGCCTTGGAAACGATGGAACCCTACGTCAACACTACAAATCTGAGGGTTCATGGACGGCACCTGTAGAGAGAGAAGACCCACAGGTCCCCCCGGCACCCCCACACATCCCAGCAAACTTCATGTCATCAGATGACCTCCTGGGGGCCATCAAAGCATCCACCACCAGAACTCTTCCCCACATTCCTAAAGCAGCGCGCCAATTTGCAGCAGGGAAATATACAGACCTTTTAAGGAAAGTAAATGAACGGTCTGAAAATCTTAATGCTGCAGCCACCATCAAAGCATGGCATAATTTGCTCCTGTTTGGCAATATTTGCTTAGGTGTACCTGCAAGAGGAGGCAAGTCACTAGCCTCATCAGTCACTAGGGCAATAAATAATTTCCCCAGAGCTGACAACTTTATCCCCATCCCTCCTCAACGCAAAAACCGTCGTGGCAGACCCAAGAGTTCCAATGATAATTTTAAACTAGGAACACAAGTGACCAAAAAAATTGAAGAGGGCAACACAGTAGGGACAATTAGGTTACTTACCAGCGAAGACACAATCGCCCCTAGAAATACCGCTACCGCCTAACTCGCTCAGAGAGAAGCACCCTCCTAGAGTACCGTGGGAACCCACTGCTCAGGACACAAATGTCCCAGACATGTGACCTCTATTCCTCCAAGCGTCAGAGGTATACAAAGCCATCATGTCATTTCCGCCAGGCTCGGCAGGGGGATACACTGGAGTAAGACCTCAGCACCTCAAGGAGATGGCAAACCCAGTTCTCGGAGATGTTGCCGAGACACTATTGTCAGAGGTCACGAAGTTTGTCAACGACTGCCTATCTGGGTTGATCCCAGATACAATTAAACCCTTTTTCTTTGGAGCATCTCTTTGTGCCCTCAAGAAGAAAGATGGTGGAGTCAGACCCATTGCCGTGGGTAACACACTTCGGCGCCTTGTTGCTAGGGCAGCTGTCAGAAAAATTAGCATAGACGCTGCGACGATGCTTCGACCCCATCAACTAGGTTTTGGTGTCCCCCATGGCTGTGAAGCAGCAGGTCATGCAGCACGAGCCTATATAAAGCACCTCCCAGAAAATAAGGCATTAATTAAATTAGACTTTAAAAATGCCTTCAACCAGGTAAAAGTAGTACTGGAAGCAGTTCAAACAAGCTTTCCTTCTCTACTCCCCTTCGTCTCAGCAGGGTCCAGTAGAGAATCGACGCTGCTGTTTGGGGAACATGAAGTTGTTTCTGCAGGTGTCCAGCAGGGAGACCCACTTGCCCCTTTTCTTTTTTTGCATGTCTGTTAAAGAGGTCACAAGCAGGTTGACTAGCGAACTCAACATCTGGTTCCTGGACGGATGTACCCTGGCAGGGACACAGGAGTCCCTGCTAGAAGATCTACAGCTGGTGAAATCTAAGGGAGAGGAGTTAGGACTCACCCTAAACCCATTAAAGTGTGAAATCATCTCATCTAGCCAACCAACCATTAGATGCAGTGCGAATCATATTGCCAGGAGCCCAAATGATCGCTCCCACCGGCAGTGTGCTGCTAGGGGCACCTCTGGGCTCGAGCGCCATTGAGGTAGTCCTCGAAGAAAAGCTGAACGACCTGAGGAGGATGGAGGGAAGAATAGGGGCTTTGGACGCCCACGATGCTTTGTACCTTCTCACAAGGTGCCTGGCTTTGCCCAGACTGACCTATTTCTTAAGGTGTGCTCCCTCCTTCGACAGCCCAAAATTAACAGAATATGACACACTCCTAAGGTCAATAACCTTGAAAGTGTTAAACCTCTCCCTGCAAGATGACCAATGGGACCAAGCAACGCTCCCAGTTAGACTCGGGGGGATAGGTATTCGCAAGGCAACACAGTTAGCATTGCCGGCATTCTTATCCTCGACCAGTGCAACAGGTGAATTAGTTAAGGAAATACTACCGGAACACCTAAGAGACTCCATTGGGATTCATGATCCCAAATTCGCGGAAGGAGCCGGTCAGTGGGACACTCTTGTCAACTCTCATCCTCGACCGACTTTTCCAAATGACTGCAAACAGTCCAAATGGGATAGCCCCATAGTGGAGAACATCGCCACATCAATGCTGGAGGCAGCTTCCAGGAAGGACAAAGCGCGTCTTCTAGCTGTGCAAGCGCCCCATGCCGGGAACTTCCTGTTGGCAGTCCCTAATTCCGCCTTGGGCACCCGCCTGGACCATCGGACCCTAAGTATTGGTGTTGCTCTGCGCCTTGCCGCCGCTATCTCCACCAAGCACCGGTGTATTTGCGGCCATGCACGGGCAGACCAATACGGCAGCCATGGTCTCATCTGTCGTAAGACACAGGGAAAGATTGCCTGACATGAAGCAGTCAATGACATCATCAAGAGAAGTTTGGCTTCAGCTGGGTGTCCAGCACAAAGGGAACCTCAGTTGTGCAAGCCTGACAACAGCCAAAAACGCCCAGATGGAGTCACCCTGCAGCCTTGGAGGGAAGGTAAACAGATCGTGTGGGACTACACGTGTGCATCCACATTGGTTGATACCTATCTACCTTATAGCGCAGCTGAGGGAGGCGGGGCGGCCACCTTCAGGGAAACCCAGAAAACTAACAAGTACAGGGACCTAGAACGTTGTTACAGGTTCGTGCCAATAGGCTCTGAGACTCTGGGCGCCTGGGGTAAATGTGCACTTAAGTTCCTGAAGGAGCTGGGCGAGGAATTCATTGGGAAGACTAGAGACCCAATAGCGGCCAGTTTTATGTTCCAGCGCCTCAGTGTCGCTTTTCAGAGGGGAAATGCGTGCTGTATCTTGGGTACTCACCCGACCCCCGAGGAGCTGGAAGAGGTCTTTGAACACTGATTGGTATATTGTTATATAAGTGTGTGTTTTCTGTAAACTGTAGCATTGCAATAAAATCAAATAAAAAAAATAATAGGTATGGTAGGAGAGGAAAAGATTAAAGTATTCAGTGAGAATCCACAAGGTCTTCTCTGAACACTAATTATTTTCTTCTTCGAGGATGTGGGTCCCTTTAATTAAACCAGTGGTGGTACCCCTAAATGTATATATATATATATATATATATATATATATATATATATATATATATATGCAAACAAGCCTGAATGGTCCCCAGGACTATATACAACTGAAAACTCACACCCCAGAAGGGACTCGAACCCATACTCCCACAACTGGTATGTACAGGGACGCCTTAATCCGCTTGACCATCACGACCGGACATAAGGAAGTGATAGCCGAGGCTATATGAACCACTTCCCCGCCGGCACTCGGATGGTAATCTTGGGCATAGCATTTTATCAAATCACCTCATTCTTTGGGGCACACGTGAGGAACACAAATGCAAACAAGCCTGAATGGTCCCCAGGACTATATACAACTGAAAACTCACACCCCAGAAGGGACTCGAACCCATACTCCCACAACTGGTATGTACAGGGACGCCTTAATCCACTTGACCATCACGACCGGACATAAGGAAGTGATAGCCGAGGCTATATGAACCACTTCCTTCCGCCGGCACTTCGAGTGCCGGCGGGGAAGTGGTTCATATAGCCTCGGCTATCACTTCCTTATGTCCGGTCGTGATGGTCAAGCGGATTAAGGCGTCCCTGTACATACCAGTTGTGGGAGTATGGGTTCGAGTCCCTTCTGGGGTGTGAGTTTTCAGTTATATATATATATATATATATATATATATATATATATATATATATATATATATATATATATATACATATATATATATATATTTATATATATATATATAAATGGCTAGGGAGAGGGAGGTGGGATATATATATATATATATATATATATATATATATATATATATATATATATATATATATATATATATATATATATATATATATATATATATATATATATATATATATATATATATATATATATATATATATATATATATATATATACATATATATATATATATATATATATATATATATATATATATATATATATATATATATATATATATATATAATATATATATATATATATATATCCCTCCCCCCTCTCCCTAGCCATTTATATATATATAAATATATATATTATTAAATATGACCGAAAAAGTAAGATTAATAATTCTAACACGAATTTTCTCAATCTTTCGTTCATTACGCTTCACTGTTGGAGGTAAATCAAAAATCAATTCTCCAAAATTCATTTTTATTTCTAGTCTGACGCGACACGGGCGCGTTTCGTAAAACTTATTACATTTTCAAAGACTTTTAGTTCAAAAATACACAACTGAATAGAACTTACGTATTTCCGATTTTATATCTACATTTGAGTGAGGTGGGAGGGGTGATGTGGCATTAACACAAGACAGAACAAAAGGGGATATTAATAGGGTATTAAAAGTATCAACACAAGACAGAACACAAACAATGGGTATTGAATAGAAGTGTTTGTAGAAAGCCTATTGGTCCATATTTCTTGATGCTTCTATATTGGAGCGGAGTCTTGAGGTGGGTAGAATATAGTTGTGCAATAATTGGCTGTTGATTGCTGATGTTGACTTCTTGATGTGTAGTGCCTCGCAAACGTCAAGCCGCCTGCTATCGCTGTATCTATCGATGATTTCTGTGTTGTTTACTAGGATTTCTCTGGCGATGGTTTGGTTGTGGGAAGAGATTATATGTTCCTTAATGGAGCCCTGTTGCTTATGCATCGTTAAACGCCTAGAAAGAGATGTTGTTGTCTTGCCTATATACTGGGTTTTTTGGAGCTTACAGTCCCCAAGTGGGCATTTGAAGGCATAGACGACGTTAGTCTCTTTTAAAGCGTTCTGTTTTGTGTCTGGAGAGTTTCTCATGAGTAGGCTGGCCGTTTTTCTGGTTTTATAGTAAATCGTCAGTTGTATCCTCTGATTTTGACGATTTACTATAAAACCAGAAAAACGGCCAGCCTACTCATGAGAAACTCTCCAGACACAAAACAGAACGCTTTAAAAGAGACTAACGTCGTCTATGCCTTCAAATGCCCACTTGGGGACTGTAAGCTCCAAAAAACCCAGTATATAGGCAAGACAACAACATCTCTTTCTAGGCGTTTAACGATGCATAAGCAACAGGGCTCCATTAAGGAACATATAATCTCTTCCCACAACCAAACCATCGCCAGAGAAATCCTAGTAAACAACACAGAAATCATCGATAGATACAGCGATAGCAGGCGGCTTGACGTTTGCGAGGCACTACACATCAAGAAGTCAACACCAGCAATCAACAACCAATTATTGCACAACTATATTCTACCTACCTCAAGACTCCGCTCCAATATAGAAGCATCAAGAAATATGGACCAATAGGCTTTCTACAAACACTTCTATTCAATACCCATTGTTTGTGTTCTGTCTTGTGTTGATACTTTTAATACCCTATTAATATCCCCTTTTGTTCTGTCTTGTGTTAATGCCACATCACCCCTCCCACCTCACTCAAATGTAGATATAAAATCGGAGATACGTAAGTTCTATTCAGTTGTGTATTTTTTAACTAAAAGTCTTTGAAAATGTAATAAGTTTTACGAAACGCGCCCGTGTCGCGTCAGACTAGAAATAAAAATGAATTTTGGAGAATTGATTTTTGATTTACCTCCAACAGTGAAGCGTAATGTACGAAAGATTGAGAAAATTCGTGTTAGAATTATTAATCTTACTTTTTCGGTCATATTTAATAATATATGTCTACAGGAAAGACTGCTACCAAAATATACTAATATAAATATATATATATATATATGTATATATATCTATATATATATATATCTATATATATATATATATATATATATATATATATATATAAATATATATATATATATATATATATATATATATATATATATATATATATATATATATATATATATATATATATATATATATATATATATACATATATATATATGTATGTATATATATCACTCCACCCCTCTCCCTAGCCTCCCGCAGGCCACGCCAGCCCACCCAGCTACCCTCTCCCGGCGGCTGACCCAACGAATATCGTCCACCCCACGCCCACTGTCGACCAACGCCCACCATCACCTCCCACGCATCGTCACCCAACGCCCACCGTTACCCCACTCCCAGCGGCACCCCACGCCCACCGTCACCCCACGCAACCCTACGCCCACCGCCACCCCACGCCCACTGTCAGCCCACGCCCACACACGTCACACGCTCTACGGCTCCCTCACCAGGGTGGAAAGACACATGTGGTGGGGTCAAGAGACTGGGTCACCAGTGTGGCAATAAGTGCTTGAAAAAGATAAGTTGAGTCCAGTCCTGTGGTGACTGGACCATTGTGAGTATCGTGTTGAGTGCACCACACCCAGTGAGCCAGGACACATTCACCAGTGTTTAGTGACAAAAGGAAATTATCCAAATGTTAAGTGCCACATCAACCCTCCCCCCACCCCCTGAGAGTAGTGCCTCCCCCCTCCCCCCCAGTGAGTGTAGTGTCTCCCGCTCGCCTACTTCACTTGTGCAGTGTCTCTCCCCCCCCCCCCCCGTGAGGTGCAGTGTCTTCCGCTCAACCGCCCCCACCTCCCACGATCAGGTGGTCGCGCCTCCCCCTCCCCGGCCCCCCTCCCAGACCGGGCCAGCGCAGCCTCCCAACCCCCACCCACCACCTCCACGAGCCCACCCACCCCAGACATCTGCCCAGACATGACGCATAGTATAGGGGACAACCTCGTCCCCCCCAGCCAGGAGGGAGAGACAAATACTCCAGTGCAAGGTGACAGTCACTTTACCTAAGGGGATGGCAGAAGAGGCCGCTACCAGCCAGCTCACCCCTCCCGAAGCCAATCAAAGAAGTGGCACATGCAGTGTTTGTGGGAGCAACATCAGCATCAACTCGGTCTCCAGAGTCATACGCCAGCATGGTGACTGTCCTGGGTCAGGGAGGCCTCCCGTGGGAGGATGCGGCACTCAGGAGCCTGTTGCACCAGTACAAATCGCATATGATTACATTGCAACAGACGACCTGCTAGAGGCAATTAAAGCAACGTCAACCAGGACACTCACCCACATCCCAAAGGCCTCTCGCCCATTTGCTGCCGGGAAATACACGGACCTCATCGCAAAAGTCAACAGAGGGTCAAATAACCTAGATGCACCTGATACCATCAAAGCCAGGCACAATCTGCTGCTTTTTGGCAATGCATGCTTAGGTGTACCAGACAGAGGAGGCAAGACACTGGCCTCATCCGTCAATAAAGCAATTAGGGATTTTCCTAGGACTGACAACCTAGTTTGCCTCCCCAAACGCACCAAACATCGCCGAGGCAGACCAAGTACGACAATCAGCGACAGCAGAAAATTAGGTACCCAAGTCAGCAAGAAAATTGAAGAGGGCAATACAGTAGGGGCACTCAGGTTGATCACAAGTGAGGACAAAATTTTGCCCAGGGATGAAACCACAGCCCAAGCACTGAGAGAAAAACACCCCTTCAGGGCCGTAGGTGGACCTCTCCCACAGGTCCCGCCTAACCAGGAACCTCTCGTCCTCCGGGAGTCAGAGGTTTATAAAGCTATCGTTTCATTTCCCCCGGGCTCCTCAGGAGGCTACACAGGGGTAAGACCTCAACATGTGAAGGAAATGGTGAACCCTGTTCTTGGCCCAGCTGCAGAAGCGCTCCTGACAGAAATCACAACGTTTGTCAACAACTGCCTCGCCGGGTTAATCCCTGATGAAATCAAACCATTCTTCTTTGGTGCATCCCTATGTGCCCTCAAAAAGAAGGGGGGAGGAATCAGACCCATTGCCGTTGGTAATACCCTTCGCCGCCTAGTTGCAAGGGCTGCTGTCAGAAGTATCCGAACGGAAGCAGCCACCATGCTGCAACCCAACCAGCTGGGGTTTGGAGTCCCCCAAGGCTGTGAAGCAGCGGCTCATGCTGCACGAGCCTACATTAGCTCTCTTACTGAAGACCAGGCAGCAGTAAAATTAGATTTTAAAAACGCTTTCAACTCGGTCAAAAGGGAAGCAATCCTCACTGCAGTCCAGGAACATTGCCCAAGCATTCTCCCGTTTGTGTCAGCAGGCAACAGCAAAGACTCAACCCTCCTGTTTGGCAAACATGAAGTCACCTCAGCAGAGGGAATTCAACAGGGTGACCCACTTGCACCGTTCCTCTTTTGCATAGCGGTTCGAGAAATTACAACCAGACTGTCCAGCGAGCTCAACATCTGGTTCCTGGATGATGGCACTCTGGCAGGCACACAAGATTCCCTGCTAGAAGACTTACAGCTGGTGAAGACACGGGGGGAGTCCATGGGTCTCGTTCTTAGCCCCTCCAAGTGCGAAATTATTGCATCTAGTGAAGTAATCATTAGAGCAGTGAAATCAGTTCTACCAGAAGCCTCAGTCGTTAAACCTACCGACAGCACACTACTCGGAGCACCTCTGGGCCACAATGCCATTGCTGCAGTCCTTGACGAAAAGTTTAGAGACCTAAAGAGGATGGAAGAGAGAATTGGGGACTTGGACTCCCACGATGCCCTCTACCTTCTCACAAAGTGCCTTACCCTGCCCAGGCTAACATACTTCTTAAGGTGTGCACCAACTTTTGGCAACCCACTTCTAAATCAATATGATGAGCTCCTCAGGTCAATATTCAGGAAGGCGCTCAACCTAGATTTAGATGACAGTCAGTGGGACCAAGCAACACTACCAGTGAGATTTGGAGGGATAGGCATACGAAAGGCAACTGAGGTAGCACTTCCAGCATTCTTATCCTCATGTACAGCAGCCAACGAATTGGTAGGGCAGATCCTACCAGAGCGTATGAGAGAGACAGCGGGAACTCATGATCAAACGTTCATCGAAGCAGCCAGACAATGGGACACCATTGCACACCCTCAACCCCGACCACAAGTCCCAAAAGACCACAAGCAGGCCCACTGGGATAGCCCCATAATGGAAAAGACTGTCACAGCAATGATTCACAATGCTGATGCTGAAAACAAAGCCCGCCTCCTAGCGGTAACAGCACCCCACGCCGGGGATTTTTTATTTGCTGTGCCCAATGCAGCCCTGGGAACTCGCCTCAGTCATGACGCTCTCCGCATTGGAGTTGCCCTTCGCCTTGCCGCCCCCATCCTCACCGAACATAGGTGCATCTGCGGAACTGCGATGGCAGACCAATATGGTCGTCATGGTCTGGTATGTCGTAAATCACAGGGTAAAATTGCAAGACATGAAGAAGTCAACGACATCATCAAGAGGAGCCTCGCCACAGCCCGCTGCCCGGCACAAAGAGAACCACACTTATCCAGACCTAACGACCCTCAGAAGCGCCCTGATGGGGTCACCTTGCTACCTTGGAAGGATGGTAAGCAAGTGGTATGGGACTACACGTGCGCTGCCACACTGGCCAGTACCTACCTCCACTACAGCACACGTGAAAGCGGTGGTGCTGCTTCTTTCAGGGAATCGCAGAAAATTATTAAATACAGAGGTCTAGCACACTGCTACAGCTTTGTTCCGATCGGCTCGGAGACCCTCGGTTCGTGGGGAAAATGTGCATTGAAGTTCCTCAAGGAATTGGGGGACAAATTGATCAGCGCTACAAAAGACCAGAGAGCAAAAAGTTTCTTGTTCCAGCGCCTCAGTGTTGCGATTCAGAGGGGAAATGCCTGTTGCGTCTTGGGCACTAGTCCAACTTCAGAGGAATTCGAAGAAGTGTTTGACTTGCAACAATGATCGAACCCGTCTGTGACATTCATCAATGTTTCCCATTGTTGTGTTCTTCAAGAGATCCATAACATTTAAGCACCTTTTTGCATTATTATTTTTGTATCAACCCATGTATATCTTGTAACCATCAAATGCATAATAAAGCACAAAAAATATTCAAGGAAGGGGGTGGTAGGAGAAAAGCACACAGAAACTGTATTGGAGGGGATCTAAACATTCCCTCTAATGCGTTATGCGTGGTTTCCTCCGAGGCTATGGGTCCCCCTTCTTCCAGCTACAGGTGGTACTCCCTTCCTATGTAAAAAAAAAAAAAAAAAAAAAAAAAAAAAAATATATATATATAAATATATATATATAAATATATATATATATATATATATATATATATATATATATATATATATATATATATATATATATATATATATATATATATATAAGGCACAACTCTCCTAAACACGAGAGTCAAGTATACAACTTTAGAACACTTTCCCACCAGGAGACTCGAACCCTAGCCAGCACAGAAGCCTTCCAGCAACTGGCATAACAGGTACGCCTTAACCCTCTCCACCACCTGCTCAGACCCTTAAAAGAGATGGTAATTTCGGAGTATTTAAATACCACAAAGATCACCACCTCCCAAGAGCACTAGAGCAAGTGAGGGGTCATTTAGACGTTAATTTCATCAAGTCCCTGTTAATATGGGAAGACACAGTGTCTATGCTTAAGGCACAACTCTCCTAAACACGAGAGTCAAGTATACAACTTTAGAACACTTTCCCACCAGGAGACTCGAACCCTAGCCAGCACAGAAGCCTTCCAGCAACTGGCATAACAGGTACGCCTTAACCCTCTCCACCACCTGCTCAGACCCTTAAAAGAGATGGTAATTTCGGAGTATTTAAATACCACAAAGATCACCACCTCCCAAGAGCACTAGAGCAAGTGAGGGGTCATTTAGACGTTAATTTCATCAAGTCCCTGTTAATATGGGAAGACACAGTGTCTATGCTTAAGGCACAACTCTCCTAAACACGAGAGTCAAGTATACAACTTTAGAACACTTTCCCACCAGGAGACTCGAACCCTAGCCAGCACAGAAGCCTTCCAGCAACTGGCATAACAGGTACGCCTTAACCCTCTCCACCACCTGCTCAGACCCTTAAAAGAGATGGTAATTTCGGAGTATTTAAATACCACAAAGATCACCACCTCCCAAGAGCACTAGAGCAAGTGAGGGGTCATTTAGACGTTAATTTCATCAAGTCCCTGTTAATATGGGAAGACACAGTGTCTATGCTTAAGGCACAACTCTCCTAAACACGAGAGTCAAGTATACAACTTTAGAACACTTTCCCACCAGGAGACTCGAACCCTACCCAGCACAGAAGCCTTCCAGCAACTGGCATAACAGGTACGCCTTAACCCTCTCCACCACCTGCTCAGACCCTTAAAAGAGATGGTAATTTCGGAGTATTTAAATACCACAAAGATCACCACCTCCCAAGAGCACTAGAGCAAGTGAGGGGTCATTTAGACGTTAATTTCATCTAGTCCCTGTTAATATGGGAAGACACAGTGTCTATGCTTAAGGCACAACTCTCCTAAACACGAGAGTCAAGTATACAACTTTAGAACACTTTCCCACCAGGAGACTCGAACCCTAGCCAGCACAGAAGCCTTCCAGCAACTGGCATAACAGGTACGCCTTAACCCTCTCCACCACCTGCTCAGACCCTTAAAACCCGAGTCTCCTGGTGGGAAAGTGTTCTAAAGTTGTATACTTGACTCTCGTGTTTAGGAGAGTTGTGCCTTAAGCATAGACACTGTGTCTTCCCATATTAACAGGGACTTGATGAAATTAACGTCTAAATGACCCCTCACTTGCTCTAGTGCTCTTGGGAGGTGGTGATCTGTGTGGTATTTAAATACTCCGAAATGACCATCTCTTTTAAAGGTCTGAGCAGGTGGTGGAGAGGGTTAAGGCGTACCTGTTATGCCAGTTGCTAGAAGGCTTCTGTGCTGGCTAGGGTTCGAGTCTCCTGGTGGGAAAGTGTTCTAAAGTTGTATACTTGACTCTCGTGTTTAGGAGAGTTGTGCCTTAAGCATAGACACTGTGTCTTCCCATATTAACAGGGACTTGATGAAATTAATGTCTAAATGACCCCTCACTTGCTCTAGTGCTCTTGGGAGGTGGTGATCTTTGTGGTATTTAAATACTCCGAAATTACCATCTCTTTTAAGGGTCTGAGCAGGTGGTGGAGAGGGTTAAGGCGTACCTGTTATGCCAGTTGCTGGAAGGCTTCTGTGCTGGCTAGGGTTCGAGTCTCCTGGTGGGAAAGTGTTCTAAAGTTGTATACTTGACTCTCGTGTTTAGGAGAGTTGTGCCTTAAGCATAGACACTGTGTCTTCCCATATTAACAGGGACTTGATGAAATTAACGTCTAAATGACCCCTCACTTGCTCTAGTGCTCTTGGGAGGTGGTGATCTTTGTGGTATTTAAATACTCCGAAATTACCATCTCTTTTAAGGGTCTGAGCAGGTGGTGGAGAGGGTTAAGGCGTACCTGTTATGCCAGTTGCTGGAAGGCTTCTGTGCTGGCTAGGGTTCGAGTCTCCTGGTGGGAAAGTGTTCTAAAGTTGTATACTTGACTCTCGTGTTTAGGAGAGTTGTGCCTTAAGCATAGACACTGTGTCTTCCCATATTAACAGGGACTTGATGAAATTAACGGCTAAATGACCCCTCACTTGCTCTAGTGCTCTTGGGAGGTGGTGATCTTTGTGGTATTTAAATACTCCGAAATTACCATCTCTTTTAAGGGTCTGAGCAGGTGGTGGAGAGGGTTAAGGCGTACCTGTTATGCCAGTTGCTGGAAGGCTTCTGTGCTGGCTAGGGTTCGAGTCTCCTGGTGGGAAAGTGTTCTAAAGTTGTATACTTGACTCTCGTGTTTAGGAGAGTTGTGCCTTAAGCATAGACACTGTGTCTTCCCATATTAACAGGGACTTGATGAAATTAACGTCTAAATGACCCCTCACTTGCTCTAGTGCTCTTGGGAGGTGGTGATCTTTGTGGTATTTAAATACTCCGAAATTACCATCTCTTTTAAGGGTCTGAGCAGGTGGTGGAGAGGGTTAAGGCGTACCTGTTATGCCAGTTGCTGGAAGGCTTCTGTGCTGGCTAGGGTTCGAGTCTCCTGGTGGGAAAGTGTTCTAAAGTTGTATACTTGACTCTCGTGTTTAGGAGAGTTGTGCCTTAAGCATAGACACTGTGTCTTCCCATATTAACAGGGACTTGATGAAATTAACGTCTAAATGACCCCTCACTTGCTCTAGTGCTCTTGGGAGGTGGTGATCTTTGTGGTATTTAAATACTCCGAAATTACCATCTCTTTTAAGGGTCTGAGCAGGTGGTGGAGAGGGTTAAGGCGTACCTGTTATGCCAGTTGCTGGAAGGCTTCTGTGCTGGCTAGGGTTCGAGTCTCCTGGTGGGAAAGTGTTCTAAAGTTGTATACTTGACTCTCGTGTTTAGGAGAGTTGTGCCTTAAGCATAGACACTGTGTCTTCCCATATTAACAGGGACTTGATGAAATTAACGTCTAAATGACCCCTCACTTGCTCTAGTGCTCTTGGGAGGTGGTGATCTTTGTGGTATTTAAATACTCCGAAATTACCATCTCTTTTAAGGGTCTGAGCAGGTGGTGGAGAGGGTTAAGGCGTACCTGTTATGCCAGTTGCTGGAAGGCTTCTGTGCTGGCTAGGGTTCGAGTCTCCTGGTGGGAAAGTGTTCTAAAGTTGTATACTTGACTCTCGTGTTTAGGAGAGTTGTGCCTTAAGCATAGACACTGTGTCTTCCCATATTAACAGGGACTTGATGAAATTAACGTCTAAATGACCCCTCACTTGCTCTAGTGCTCTTGGGAGGTGGTGATCTTTGTGGTATTTAAATACTCCGAAATTACCATCTCTTTTAAGGGTCTGAGCAGGTGGTGGAGAGGGTTAAGGCGTACCTGTTATGCCAGTTGCTGGAAGGCTTCTGTGCTGGCTAGGGTTCGAGTCTCCTGGTGGGAAAGTGTTCTAAAGTTATATATATATATATATATATATATATATATATATATATATATATATAAATATATATATATAAATATATATATATAAATATATATATATATATATATATATATATATATATATATATATATATATATATATATATATATATATACATATATATATATATATATATATATATATATATATATATATATATATATATATATATATATATATATATATATTAAGATGAATAGGAAAACCAGGGATATACTGAACATCTTGTTTCAGAATCTTTACTTTAAAATGCATAACGTTTCGAATACTTCTCGTATTCATCATCAGATCTAAAAGAAAAACCAGAAATCACAATCAAATAACTGGTGAACAAAGAACTCATACTGAATATAATTGCCTATCAAAGAATGGAAAATGCTTAAAAACAAAACACTTAAGCGCACTTAAAGTGATCAATACAAATAAAACTTATTAACTGTCACATATATTAAAACTAATTTAAAAAACCATTAAACTACAAAATGAATTTTATAACTACTAAAACAAACCATTCTATTAAACTTACGTGAAGTGATCAGAAGTGAAACTTGATACAAATTATAAAGTACTAACCAAAATCTTATAAAAAAACTCAAATATTAAATAAAATTAAATACCAAAAAATGTATTATATATCCTAATTAAAAGATTATATTAATGTACAATGTAAAGACTTGAAATAAGTAAGAAAGGGCAAAGACATGGTAAACTAAGCAAAATTATAATAAAATTAAACTACCAAAATGAACTATAAATCAAATTACAGGGCCTACTGTGCACTATACAGTGTACAATTGAACAGCTGAAAGGTTGCTATTCAACAGAGGCGGCAGCTCCTTTATATATAGTAGTTATAAAATTCATCTTGTAGTTTAATGGATTTTTAAATTAGCTTTAATATATGTGACAGTTAATAAGTTTTATTTGTATTGATCACTTTAAGTGCGCTTAAGTGTTTTGTTTTTTAAGCCATTTCCTTTCTTTGATAGGCAATTATATTCAGTATGAGTTCTTTGTTTACCAGTTATTTGATTGTGATTTCTGTTTTTCTTTTAGATCTGATGATGAATACGAGAAGTATTCGAAACGTTATGCATTTTAAAGTAAAGAATCTGAAACAAGATGTTCAGTATATCCCTGGTTTTCCTATTCATCTTAAAATTAAGATTCCCGAAGGGAACATTGATCATAAACATATATATATATATATATATATATATATATATATATATATATATATATATATATATATATATATATATATATATATATATATATATATATATATTTTTTTTTTTCTGCTTAGTCATCAAACAAGTCACAGAGGTCCTGTCCAGCGAGCTTAACATCTGGTTCTTGGATGATGGTACCCTAGCTGGTTCCCAAGACTCCCTCCTGGAGGACATCAGAAAAATCCAGGAGCAAGGTGCAGTTTTAGGCCTCACCCTGAACCCTTCTAAATGTGAAATAATATGTTCCAACCAGGGCATCGTAGAGAGAATAGAGGGTCTTCTGCCAAATATCCATAAAACTAAACCTGAAGACAGCACACTCCTAGGAGCTCCCCTGGGGTTGAAAGCCATCGATGAGGTCCTTGATAAGAAAATCGCCGACCTTAAGAGGATGGATGGGAGGATTGAGGATATTGATGCTCATGATGCACTCTACCTCATCACCAGATGTCTGTCCCTCCCCAGGTTAACCTACTTTCTGAGGTGTTCACCATCTTACAGTAGCCAAAAACTAAGTGAGTATGACCGGTTACTGAAATCAATGCTAGAAAAAGCCCTTAACCTCTCTGTCGATGACCTACAGTGGAAACAAGCCTCTCTTCCCGTAAGACTTGGGGGCCTCGGAGTTCGAACAGCAACGCAAATCGCTGTTCCAGCCTTCCTGTCCTCCTTATCAGCATCCGACGACCTTGTGAAGGAAATTCTACCTGCCCACTTACATCAGCTGGCAGGTGTACATGATCCCAATTTTACACGCTGTGCCACAGAGTGGGCCTCTCGTGCAGGCCAATCACCTCAACCACCATCCCCAAAATCCCACAAGCAATCCAGCTGGGATGGTCCCATTGTAGACCAAGTTGCTGCAGAGTGCCTGGGTGCTGCAACAACACAACACGACATTGCTCGCCTCACAGCAGTAGCAGCACCACATGCAGGGGATTTCCTGTTAGCAACCCCAATGTCGGCAACTGGCACGCGTCTCACACCACACGCCCTCCGAATTGCTGTGGCCCTCCGCCTTGCTGCCCCAATCCACACCAGATATAGGTGTATTTGCGGCGAGGTGGTGGCTGACAGGTACGGTCACCATGGCCTACTCTGCCAAAGCACAGGGGGATGGCACTCGAGGCACAGTGAAGTTAACGACATCATCAAGAGGAGCCTCACCACAGCTGGATGCCCAGCTGAAAGAGAGCCCCGTTACCTAACGCCCCGTAACTCTGATGCTCTTATTGGTCGCCCGGATGGTATCACAGTGAACCCCTGGAAGAATGGCAAGCAGTTGGTATGGGACTACACGTGCGTATCAACCCTGGCTAACACCTACATTAACCTCAGTGTTGCACAACCAGGTGGCGCTGCCACCCACAGGGAAGCAGCCAAATCCCGTAAGTATAGAGAACTGGATCACCACTACAATTTTGTCCCCATTGCTTCTGAGACGCTCGGCGCCTGGGGTAAAAGTGCTACCAGTTTTTTGAGGGAACTGGGTTCTAGGCTCATTGAAACAACAAGGGACCCGAGAGCTGCAAGCTTTCTTTTCCAGCGCCTCAGTGTGGCGATACAGAGGGGAAATGCGCACTGCATCCAGGGTTCCTGCCCGCCATCTGAGGAGCTGGAGGAACTCGACAACCTATGACAACCATCTTTGTAACCCATATGTAACTCCTTTTTTGTAACAAAGTTCAAATAAAGTAAATATATATGTGTACATACAAAAGAATGGGGGTGGTAGGAGAAGATAATATTAGTGTTCAGTGAGAAACCACAAGGTCTCCTCTGAATACTTTTTATTTTCTTCTCCGAGGCTATGGGTCCCCACATTGGCACCAGAGGTGGTACCCTCACAAACTATATATATATATATATATATATATATATATATATATATATATATATATATATATATATATATATATATATATATATATATATATATATATATATATTTGGCTGTTGATTGCTGGTGTTGACTTCTTGATGTGTAGTGCCTCGCAAACGTCAAGCCGCCTGCTATCGCTGTATCTATCGATGATTTCTGTGTTGTTTACTAGGATTTCTCTGGCGATGGTTTGGTTGTGGGAAGAGATTATATGTTCCTTAATGGAGCCCTGTTGCTTATGCATCGTTAAACGCCTAGAAAGAGATGTTGTTGTCTTGCCTATATACTGGGTTTTTTGGAGCTACCGTCCCCAAGACGGTAGCTCCAAAGACGGTAGGAACACAAATGCAAACAAGCCTGAATGGTCCCCAGGACTATATACAACAGAAAACTCACACCCCAGAAGTGACTCGAACCCATACTCCCAGGAGCAACGCAACTGGGAGTATGGGTTCCTTCACGATAAAATATCGCCAGGATCTGATTCGTGATCAGATATACAAGGCAGAGAATGAAATCAAAGACAACAAAACGCAACTACTTCATGCTACAAACGAGTGGAGAAATAGCAACATCGACCATAGTATCCGTACCCGCATTGAACAACACCTCGACATCCTCACAGACCAACATCACCTCAGCACTGAAACAAGGATTATCAAGAAACTAACAACATTATATGGAGGACCTATGGCAATTCCACGACCAAGAGATGGCTTCCTGAACCTTGCAGGAATTAACCTCACTGAGGACCAAGTCACTCTCCTAAACCTGGGCATAAACTGTCATGTTATGTCCAGACCGAGTGAAATGGCCCGGAAAGTAGAGTTGGAAATTCTGTTGGACGACATATTCGACCTCGAGACACAAAAGAAGGTCACTACCAAAGATACCTTACAAGCAGAACTTATTGCAGAAGGAGGAAAGAATCGAGGCAACTACAGAAGCACCATACTGTCCCCCGAGCTTAAAGCGGCACCTAAAAGCCTTCGTGAGAACAAGGAGATAGTTGTCAGGAGAGGTGACAAGTCGCCAATATATGTCATTCTTAAAAAAGACGAATATCTGGCGAAAATGAACATCATACTCTCTGACCAAACTAAGTTCCAAAGGGTAACGAAGGACACTACAGCCGAATTAAAAGCAAAGGTCAACAAACTGATCGAAACTGTGAACGCCAAGAAATCCGGACTCCACCTGCCAAAGATCATTGGGGAATATAAACCTGGATATGCGTATGGAAATGTCAAGACGCACAAGCCTGGAAACCCACTTCGGCCAATCATTAGCCAGATACCCACACCCACGTACAGACTGGCGAAGCGACTCAACGGCCTGCTGACTCCTTATGTTCCTTGCGCCTTCAGCCTGAAGTCTCCAAAGGAATTTGTGGACTTACTGCGGGGCACACGGGCCACAGGGATAAGAGCCTCGTTGGACGTAGAATCGCTGTTTACCAACGTTCCTGTGGACGAGACAATCGGAATGATAGCCGACAGAGTGTATCGTGATCCAGCCTGTACTCCTCTTGACATGCCAGAAAGTATTCTGAGGAAACTACTCCAAACTTGTACTAAAGAGGCACCCTTCTTGAGCCCGGATGGGCACATGTATAAGCAAGTAGATGGGGTCGCCATGGGTTCTCCCCTAGGTGTCCTGTTTGCAAACTTCTACATGGGTACCATCGAGCAAAAAGTCTTAGTCGACATGAACTTGAAACCGGCCATATACTGCAGGTATGTTGACGACATTTTTACACAGGTACCTGATGTCAGACATCTGCAGGAGCTGAAGGAGGCATTTGAGCAGAGTTCCGTGCTGCGTTTCACTTACGAGACGGAAAAGGATGGGAAGCTGCCTTTTCTAGATGTAACAGTCATGGAAAAGGGCGGAGGTTTCCACACTGCAGTCTACACTAAGGAAACAAACATAGGAATGTGCCTAAATGCCAACAGCGACTGCCCTGACAGGTACAAGAGGAGTGTTGTTAACGCATACGTCGACCGTGCTCTCAGCCACAGCTCAGAATGGAAGCAAGTCGACGAAGAACTCTGTAGGGTAAGGCAGGTTCTAGTCAATAACGGCTTCTCCAATGGTTTCATCGAAGACATCATAAGAAGGAAAGTGAAAAGCCATGCAACCTCTGAAGAGACAACTAACACAACACCTATACCCCCTATTAGACTATTTTATAGGAACTTCTTTTCCACAGCTCATAAAACGGAGGAAAGGGTCCTGAAAGATATTGTTAATAGAAACGTTATCCCTACAGACAAAAATCAGAGGATACAACTGACGATTTACTATAAAACCAGAAAAACGGCCAGCCTACTCATGAGAAACTCTCCAGACACAAAACAGAACGCTTTAAAAGAGACTAACGTCGTCTATGCCTTCAAATGCCCACTTGGGGACTGTAAGCTCCAAAAAACCCAGTATATAGGCAAGACAACAACATCTCTTTCTAGGCGTTTAACGATGCATAAGCAACAGGGCTCCATTAAGGAACATATAATCTCTTCCCATAACCAAACCATCGCCAGAGAAATCCTAGTAAACAACACAGAAATCATCGATAGATACAGCGATAGCAGGCGGCTTGACGTTTGCGAGGCACTACACATCAAGAAGTCAAAACCAGCAATCAACAGCCAATTATTGCACAACTATATTCTACCCACCTCAAGACTCCGCTCCAATATAGAAGCATCAAGAAATATGGACCAATAGGCTTTCTACAAACACTTCTATTCAATACCCATTGTTTCTGTTCTGTCTTGTGTTGATACTTTTAATACCCTATTAATATCCCCTCATGTTCTGTCTTGTGTTAATGCCACATCACTATATGCCACATCATCCCTCCCACCTCACTCAAATGTAGATATAATAGCAGAGATACGTGAGTTCTAATCAGTTGTGTATTTGTAAAGTCTTTGAAAATGTAATAAGTTTTACGAAACGCGCCCGTGTCGCGTCAGACTAGAAATAAAAATGAATTTTGGAGAAGTGATTTTTGATTTACCTCCAACAGTGAAGCGTAATGTACGAAAGATTGAGAAAATTCGTGTTAGAATTATTAATCTTACTTTTTCGGTCATATTTAATAATATATATATATATATATATATATATATATATATATATATATATATATATATATATATGTCGTACCTAGTAGCCAGAACTCACTTCTCAGCCTACTATGCAAGGCCAAATTTGCCTAGTAAGCCAAGTTTTCATGAATTAATTGTTTTTCGACTACCTAACCTACCTAACCTAACCTAACCTAACTTTTTCGGCTACCTAACCAAACCTAACCTATAAAGATAGGTTAGGTTAGGTTAGGTAGGGTTGGTTAGGTTCGGTCATATATCTACGTTAATTTTAACTCCAATAAAAAAAAATTGACCTCATACATAATGAAATGGGTAGCTTTATCATTTCATAAGAAAAAAATTAGAAAAAATATAATAATTCAGGAAAATTTGGCTTATTAGGCAAATCGGGCCTTGAATAGTAGGCCAAAAAGTGAGTTCTGGCTACTAGGTACGACATATATATATATATATATATATATATATATATGTTGTACCTAGTAGCCAGAACGTCGTACTCGGCCTGCTATGCAAGGCCCGATTTGCCTAATAAGCCAAGTTTTCATGAATTAATATATTTTCTCAATTTTTTTTCTTATGAAATGATAAAGCTACCCTTTTCATTATGTATGAGGTCAATTTTTTTTAATTGGAGTTTAAATTAACGTAGATATATGACCGAACCTAACCAACCCTACCTAACCTAACCTAACCTATCTTTATAGGTTAGGTTAGGTTAGGTAGTCGAAAAACAATTAATTCATGAAAACTTGGCTTATTAGGGAAATCGGGCCATGCATATTAGGCTGAGAAGTGCGTTCTGGCTACTAGGTACGACATATATATATATATATATATATGTCGTACCTGATAGCCAGAACGCACTTCTCAGCCTACTATTCAAGGCCCGATTTGCCTAATAAGCCAAGTTTTCATGAATTAATGTTTTTTCGTCTACCTAACCTACCTAACCTAACCTAACCTAGCTTTTTTGTCTACCTAACCTAACCTTACCTATAAATATAGGTTAGGTTAGGTTAGGTAGGGTTGGTTAGGTTCGGTCATATATCTACGTTAATTTTAACTCCAATAAAAAAAAATTGACCTCATACATAGAGAAAAGGGTAGCTTTATCATTTCATAAGAAAAAAATTATAGTAAATATATTAATTCAGGAAAACTTGGCTTATTAGGCAAATCGGGCCTTGAATAGTATTCTGAGAAGTGAGTTCTGGCTACTAGGTACGACATATATATATATATATATATATATATATATATATATATATATATATATATATATATATATATATATATATATATATATATATATATATATATATATATATATATATAAATAAATATATATATATATATATATATATATATATATATATATATATATATATATATATATATATATATATATATATATATGTATATATATATATATATATATGTCGTACCTAGTAGCCAGAACGCACTTCTCAGCCTACTAAATAAGCCCTGATTTGCCTAATAAGCCAAGTTTTCATGAATTAATTGTTTTTCGACTACCTAACCTACCTAACCTAACCTAACCTATCTTTTTCGGCTACCTAACCTAACCTAACCTATAAAGATAGGTTAGGTTAGGTTAGGTAGGGTTGGTTAGGTTCGGTCATATATCTACGTTAATTTTAACTCCAATAAAAAAAAATTGACCTCATCTATAATGAAATGGGTAGATTTATCATTTCATAAGAAAAAAATTAGAAAAAATATATTAATTCAGGAAAACTTGGCTTATTAGGCAAATCAGGCCTTGCATAGTAGGCTGAGAAGTGCGTTCTGGCTACTAGGTACGACATATATATATATATATATATATATATATATATATATATATATATATATATATATATATATATATATATATATATATATATATATATATATATATATATATATTGTGACGATAATCTCTTTCAAGAGAGATTGAGCCTGCTCTTCCCTATATCATTACGTCGTTAAAGTACAAGATACTATATAGAAGATAAGTCCACCAGTATCGCCAAACGTTTTGCCCAGGAAGCAAATCGTACCATGCACACCCCGACACCTGCTACAGCTGCCGTAACCAGCAAACTGCTAATCCTCCGCCTGCCTGTTGCTGATTGGCTGGTGTCTCCCCGCACCTGCACTCACCACCACCACCAAGAGTCGACGTCTGGGCAGCAGCACGCCGTACTCGTCAGAATTTCTTTGTGCTCCTTGGAGTTGACATCTCTCGCTAGTAGACTAAGCCTTGGCTTTCGTGTTCTAAGGGAGGTGGCAGCTTGAAGCCAGTATTCAAGCACCGCACATATTAATTTATATTGCTATCACTATTTTTGCATTCTGGTCTTAGAGTAACTACCCAGCAAACAATTTTAGGTTGCCACAACATATCTGAAAAGTATTTGAAAGTATTGGAAACGTTTGTTTTATCGTATCAGATACGATATTGTGTGTGGACTTAAATAGGTTTCCAAAACTTATAACCAAGACATATGTATCTAACACTAATTTGAGATGTTGTGGCAACTTTACACTCCTAACATGAGTCATTCATAATCCATTCATATACCAATATGAATCTCTTATGAAAGGTTTGAGCCAATAATCTGAACCCTTTTCACATCTTTGTGTTTAAAGTTAAATTTCTTGAAATTAAATTATATTTTATATTATATTATTTTTATTATATTTTATATTATATTATTATTTTCAATTTAAATATTAAAACCAATTGAAGGGTAAAAAAAATCTAATAATTTATATTTCTTTTATTATTTACTAACAATTATAATTATTTACTAACGGAGAGAGGGGAGGCTGTACGGCGGAGAGTGGCGGCTGTGGCGGACAGTGGCGGCGGTGGCGGATAGTGGCGGCGGGCGGACAGTGGCGGCGGGCGGACAGTGGTGGCGGCGGGCGGACAGTGGCGGCGGTGGCGGATAGTGGCGGCGGGCGGACAGTGGCGGCGGTGGCGGATAGTGGCGGCGGCGGACAGTGGCGGCGGTGGCGGATCGTGGCGGCTTTGGCGGCGGTGGTGGACAGTGGCGGCGGCGGTGGCGGACAGTGGTGGCGGTGGCGGACAGTGGCGGCGGGCGGATAGTGGCGGCGGTGGCGGATAGTGGCGGCGGTGGCGGATAGTGGCGGCGGGCGGACAGTGGCGTCGGGCGGACAGTGGCGGCGGATAGTGGCGGCGGGCGGACAGTGGCGGCGGATAGTGGCGGCGGGCGGACAGTGGCGGCGGGCGGACAGTGGCGGCGGTGGCAGATAGTGGCGGCGGGCGGACAGTGGCGGCGGACGGACAGTGGCGGCGGGCGGACAGTGGTGGCTGTGGCGGATAGTGGCGGCGGGCGGACCGTGGCGGCTTTGGCGGCGGTGGTGGACAGTGGCGGCGGCGGGCGGACAGTGGCGGCGGCGGGCGGACAGTGGCGGCGGCGGGCGAACAGTGGCGGCGGCGGGCGGACAGTGGTGGCGGCGGGCGGACAGTGGTGGCGGCGGGCGGACAGTGGTGGCGGCTGGCGGACAGTGGTGGCGGCGGGCGGACAGTGGTGGCGGTGGCAGACAGTGGTGGCGGTGGCGGACAGTGGCGGCGGTGGCGGACAGTGACGGCGGTGGCGGACAGTGGCGGCGGTGGCGGACAGTGGCGGCGGTGGCGGACACTGGCGGCTGTGTCTGGCGGTGGTGGCGGGCGGTGGCGGGTGGCGGCGTCTGTGATGAGTGGTGGCGGCTGGTGGTGGTGGGTGGTGGCGGCGGTGGTGGTGGGTGGTGGTGGCGGCGGTGGTGGTGGGTGGTGGTGGCGGCGGCGGCTGGTGGTGGTGGGTGGTGGCGGCGGTGGTGGTGGGTGGTGGTGGCGGCGGCGGCTGGTGGTGGTGGTGGGTGGTGGCGGCGGGTGGTGGGTGGCGGCGGCGGGTGGTGGTGGTGGGTGGTGGCGGCGGGTGGTGGCGGCTGTGGTGGGTGGTGGCGGGCGGTGGCGGGCGGTGGCGGGCGGCGGCGGCTGTGGTGGGTGGTGACGATCGACGGTGGGGGGGCTGGTGGCGGCTGGCGGTGGGTGGTGGCGGGTGGCGGGTGGTGGTGGGTGGTGGCGGGTGGCGGCTGGTGGTGGGTGGTGGCGGCGGCGGCGGTGATGGGTGGTGGCGGCGGCGGTGGTGGTAGGTGGTGGTGGCGGCGGCGGTGATGGGTGGTGGCGGCGGCGGTGGTGGTGGGTGGTGGTGGTGGCGGCGGCGGTGATGGGTGGTGGCGGCGGTGGTGGTGGGTGGTGGTGGCGGCGGCGGCTGGTGGTGGTGGGTGGTGGTGGTGGGTGGTGGCGGCGGCGGGTTTCGGTGGTGGGTGGCTGGTGGCGGCTGGTGGTGGGTGGTGGCGGCGGGTGGTGAGTGGCGGTGGTGAGTGGCGGTGGCTGGTGGCGGGTGGTGGCGGGTGGCGGCTGGTGGCGGGTGGTGGCTGGTGGTGGGTGGTGGTGGCGGGTGGTGAGTGGCGGTGGTGAGTGGCGGTGGCTGGTGGCGGGTGGCGGCTGGTGGCGGGTGGCGGCGGGTGGTGGGTGGCGGGTGGCGGCGGGTGGTGGGGGGCGGGTGGCGGCGGGTGGTGGGTGGTGGCGGCGGGTGGTGAGTGGCGGTGGTGGGTGGCGGTGGCTGGTGGCGGGTGGTGGGTGGTGGCGGGTGGCGGCTGGTGGTGGGTGGTGGCGGCTGGTGGTGGGTGGTGGCGGGTGGCGGCTGGTGGTGGGTGGTGGCGGGTGGCGGCTGGTGGTGGGTGGTGGCGGGTGGCGGCTGGTGGTGGGTGGTGGCGGGTGGCGGCTGGTGGTGGGTGGCGGCTGGTGGTGGGTGGCGGGTGGCGGCGGGTGGCGGCTGGTGGTGGGTGGCGGGTGGCGGCGGGTGGCGGCGGGTGGCGGCTGGTGGCGGGTGGCGGCTGGTGGTGGGTGGTGGCGGGTGGCGGCCTTTGGCGGGTGGCGGCGGGTGGTGGGTGCCGGGTGGCGGCGGGTGGCGGCTGGTGGCGGGTGGCGGCTGGTGGTGGGTGACGGCGGGTGGCGGCTGGTGGTGGGTGGCGGCTGGTGGTGGGTGGTGGCGGGTGGCGGCTGGTGGTGGGTGGCGGCTGGTGGTGGGTGGCGGCTGGTGGTGGGTGGTGGCGGGTGGCGGCTGGTGGCGGCTGGTGGCGGCTGGTGGTGGGTGGTGGTGGGTGGCGGGTGGCGGCTGGTGGTGGGCGGCGGGTGGCGGCTGGTGGCGGCCAGCTGGGACACACCTTTCACCACTGAAGGTCTGAGAACAACTAACCGTATGTCTCTCTCACCCACCAGCCCAGTGTTGCCAGCTCGCGCTCTCAAAATGTTTCCTTCAAAGATTGTATATTATCTTTGAACAACAAGTTTGATTATCAAGGAAATAATGCATATATTATTGTCACATTAATACTGTGCAATATCTTATTACATTCCTGCTAAATAATTATAATTTGAAACAACACAAAAAATCCAACATATATATAAAAACCAACATTAGAGATCACGAGGCCTAGGCCTCGCCTGTGACCACACATCCTGCCTCCCTGGCCTGCTACACTCTCACACCTCACACTCTTAACTCTCTCATAATCACTCTCACTCTCTTTCTCTGTCACTCTTACTCTCTGTCACTCTTACTCTCTGTCACTCTTACTCTCTGTCACTCTTACTCTGTCACTCTTACTCTGTCACTCTTACACTCTGTCACTCTTACTCTCTGTCACTCTTACTCTCTGTCACTCTTACTCTCTGTCACTCTTACTCTCTGTCACTCTTACTCTCATTCCGATTGTCTCGTCCACAGGTACGTTGGTAAACAGCGATTCTACGTCCAACGAGGCTCTTATCCCTGTGGCCCGTGCGCCCCGCAGTAAGTCCACAAATTCCTTTGGAGACTTCAGGCTGAAGGCGCAAGGAACATAAGGAGTCAGCAGGCCGTTGAGTCGCTTCGCCAATCTGTACGTGGGTGTGGGTATCTGGCTAATGATTAGCCGAAGTGGGTTTCCAGGCTTGTGCGTCTTGACATTTCCATACGCATATCCAGGTTTATATTCCCCAATGATCTTTGGTTTGGTTTATATTCCACCTGCCAAAGATCATTGGGGAATATAAACCTGGATATGCGTATGGAAATGTCAAGACGCACAAGCCTGGAAACCCACTTCGGCCAATCATTAGCCAGATACCCACACCCACGTACAGATTGGCGAAGCGACTCAACGGCCTGCTGACTCCTTATGTTCCTTGCGCCTTCAGCCTGAAGTCTCCAAAGGAATTTGTGGACTTACTGCGGGGCGCATGGGCCACAGGGATAAGAGCCTCGTTGGACGTAGAATCGCTGTTTACCAACGTACCTGTGGACGAGACAATCGGAATGATAGCCGACAGAGTGTATCGTGATCCAGCCTGTACTCCTCTTGACATGCCAGAAAGTATTCTGAGGAAACTACTCTAAGCTTGTACTAAAGAGGCACCCTTCTTGAGCCCGGATGGGCACATGTATAAGCAAGTAGATGGGGTCGCTATGGGTTCTCCCCTAGGTGTCCTGTTTGCAAACTTCTACATGGGTACCATCGAGCAAAAAGTCTTAGTCGACATGAACTTGAAACCGGCCATATACTGCAGGTATGTTGACGACATTTTTACACAGGTACCTGATGTTAGACATCTGCAGGAGCTGAAGGAGGCATTTGAGCAGAGTTCCGTGCTGCGTTTCACTTACGAGACGGAAAAGGATGGGAAGCTGCCTTTTCTAGATGTAACAGTCATGGAAAAGGGCGGAGGTTTCCACACTGCAGTCTACACAAAGGAAACAAACATAGGAATGTGCCTAAATGCCAACAGCGACTGCCCTGACAGGTACAAGAGGAGTGTTGTTAACGCATACGTCGACCGTGCTCTCAGCCACAGCTCAGAATGGAAGCAAGTCGACGAAGAACTCTGTAGGGTAAGGCAGGTTCTAGTCAATAACGGCTTCTCCAATGGTTTCATCGAAGACATTATAAGAAGGAAAGTGAAAAGCCATGCAACCTCCGAAGAGACAACTAACACAACACCTATACCCCCTATTAGACTATTTTACAGGAACTTCTTTTCCACAGCTCATAAAACAGAGGAAAGGGTCCTGAAAGATATTGTTAATAGAAACGTTATCCCTACAGACAAAAATCAGAGGATACAACTGACGATTTACTATAAAACCAGAAAAACGGCCAGCCTACTCATGAGAAACTCTCCAGACACGAAACAGAACGCTTTAAAAGAGACTAACGTCGTCTATGCCTTCAAATGCCCACTTGGGGACTGTAAGCTCCAAAAAACCCAGTATATAGGCAAGACAACAACATCTCTTTCTAGGCGTTTAACGATGCATAAACAACAGGGCTCCATTAAGGAACATATAATCTCTTCCCATAACCAAACCATCGCCAGAGAAATCCTAGTAAACAACACAGAAATCATCGATAGATACAGCGATAGCAGGCGGCTTGACGTTTGCGAGGCACTACACATCAAGAAGTCAAAACCAGCAATCAACAGTCAATTAATGCACAACTATATTCTACCCACCTCAAAACTCCGCTCCAATATAGAAGCATCAAGAAATATGGACCAATAGGCTTTCTACAAACACTTCTATTCAATACCCATTGTTTCGTGTTGTCTTGTGTTGATGAAATTAATACCCTATTAATGCCACCTCTTGTTCTGTCTTGTGTTGATGAAATTAATACCCTATTAATGCCACCTCACTCAAATGTAGATATAAAATTGGAGATGCGTAAGTTCTATTCAGTTGTGTATTTGTAAACTAAAGTCTTTGAAAATGTAATAAGTTTTACGAAACGCGCTCGTGTCGCGTCAGACTAGAAATAAAAATGAATTTTGGAGAATTGATTTTTGATTTACCTCCAACAGTGAAAAGAAATGTACGAAAGATTGAGAAAATTCGTGTTAGAATTATTAATCTTACTTTTTCGGTCATATTTAATAATATATATATATATACATATATATATATAATATATATATATATATATATGTATATATATACATATATATAATTATATATATATATATATATATATATATATATATATATATATATATATATATATATATATATATGTATATATATATATATATGTATATATATATATATATATATATATATATATATATATATATATATATATATATATATATATATATATATATATATATTTAATTTGTATTTTAATCTTGAACATTAAGTTGAATTGTTTAAATTATGATACTTATCATGTGATATATATATATATATATATATATATATATATATATATATATATATATATATATATATATATATATATATATATATATCTATATATATCTATATATATCTATTTATATATATATATATATATATATATATATATATATATATATATATCTATATATATCTATTTATATATATATATATATATATATATATATATATATATATATATATATATATATATATATGTCGTACCTAGTAGCCAGAATGCACTTCTATGCCTACTATGCAAGGCCCGATTTGCATAATAAGCCAAGTTTTCATGAATTAATTGTTTTTCGACTACCTAACCTACCTAACCAAACCTAACCTAACTTTTTCGGCTACCTAACCCAACCTAACCTAAAAAGATTAGGTTAGGTTAGGTTAGGTAGGGTTGGTTAGGTTCGGTCATATATCTTCGTTATTTTTAACTCCAATAAAAAAGAATTGACGTCATACGTAATGAAATGGGTAGCTTTATCATTTCGTAAGAAAAAAATTAGAGAAAATATATTAATTCAGGAAAACTTGGCTTATTAGGCAAAATCGGGCCTTGCATAGTAGGCCGAGAAGTGCGTTCTGGCTACTAGGTACGACATATATATATATATATATATATATATATATATATATATATATATATATATATATATATATATATATATATATATATATATATATATATATATATATATACATATATTGTGACGGTGAAGCGTTGACGCTGGCGCCCTCTAGGCCTCCCACGGGTAAAGTGTGGGGGAGGAGGGGGGGTTGTTGTTCGGTCGGGCGAGGGGGGGGGGTCACTCATTAATAATTCGCGTCAGACTAGAAATAAAAATGAATTTTGGAGAATTGATCTTTGAATTACCATCAACAGTGAAAAGAAACATAAGAAAGATAGAGAAAATTCGTGTTAGAATTATTAATCTTACTTTTTCGGTCATATTTAATAATATATGTCTACAGGAAAGACTGCTGCTATATATGTTGTACCTAGTAGCCAGAACGTCGTACTCGGCCTACTATGTAAGACCCAATTGGCCTAATAAGCCAAGTTTTCCTGAATTTATATTTTTTTCAATATTTTTTCTTACGAAATGATAGAGCTATCCATTTCATTACATTTGAGTTATTTTTGTTTAAATTTGAGTTAAAACTTAAGTAGATATTTGACTGAACTTAACCAACCATACCTAACCTAACCTCACCTTTCTTAACCTAACGTAAACAAACACAACCAAGTCAATAGTTCATGTTCCTAATATAATATAGCAATAATAATTCAAATAAACTAATTGGAAACAATTTATTGTAAGTAAAGAAAATCACTCGGCCTATTAGGAAGTGCCTTCTGGCTACTAGGTACGACATATATATATATATATATATATATATATATATATATATATATATATATATATATATATATATATATATATATATATATATATATATATATATATATATATATGATGCACAACTTGCCTAAACACGCAAGTGAAGTTATACAACTTTAGAACACTTTCCCCCCAGGAGACTCGAACCCTAGCCAGCACAGAAGCTTTCCAGCAACTGGCATAACAGGTACGCCTTTAACCCACTGCACCACACTCAGACCCTTAAAAGAGATGGTAATTTCGGAGTATTTATACACACTAAAGATTAGCACCTCCCAAGGGCAACTAGAGCATGTGAGGGGTCATTTTCACGTTTTTCATCAAGTCCCTGTTATTATGGGAGAACTCTGTGTCTATGCTTGATGCACAACTTGCCTAAACGCGCAAGTGAAATTATACAACTCTAGAACACTTTCCCACCAGGAGACTCGAACCCTAGTCAGCACAGAAGCCTTCCAGCAACTGGCATAACAGGTACGCCTTTAACCCACTGCACCACGCTCAGACCCTTAAAAGAGATGGTAATTTTGGAGAATTTATACAAACCAAAGATTACCACCTCCCAAGGGCAACTAGAGCAAGTGAGGGGTCATTTTTACGTTTTTCATCAAGTCCCTGTTAATATGTGAGAACTCTGTGTCTATGCTTGATGCACAACTTGCCTAAACGCGCAAGTGATTTTATACAACTTTAGAACACTTTCCCACAAGGAGACTCGAACCCTAGCCAGCACAGAAGCCTTCCAGCAACTGGCATAACAGGTACGACTTTATCCCACTGCACCACGCTCAAACCCTTAAAAGATATGATAATTTTGGAGTATTTATACACACCAAAGATTACCACCTCCCAAGGGCAACTAGAGCAAGTGAGGGATCATTTTTACATTTTTCATCAAGTCCCTGTTAATATTGGAGAACTCTGTGTCCATTCTTGATGCACAACTTGCCTAAACACGCAAGTGAAGTTATATAACTTTAGAACACTTTCATACCAGGAGACTCGAACCCTAGCCAGCACCGAAGCCTTCCAGCAACTGGCATAACAGGTACGCCTTTAACCCACTGCACCACGCTCAGACCCTTAAAATGAGATGGTAATTTGGAGAATTTATACAAACCAAAGATTACCACCTCCCAAGGGCAACTAGAGTAAGTGAGGGGTCAATTATACGTTTTTCATCAAGTCCCTGTTAATATGGGAGAACTCTGTGTCTATGCTTGATGCACAACTTGCCTAAATGCACAAGTGAAGTTATACAACTTTAAAACACTTTCCCACCTGGAGACTTGAACCCTAGCCAGCACAGAAGCCTTCCAGCATTTGGCATAACAGGTACGCCTTTAACCCATTGCACCACGCTCAAACCCTTAAAAGAGATGGTAATTTCGGAGTATTTATACAAACCAAAGATTACCACCTCCCAAGGGCAACTAGAGCAAGTGAGGGGTCATTTTTACGTTTTTCATCAAGTCCCTGTTAATATGGGAGAACTCTGTGTCTATGCTTGATGCACAACTTGCCTAAAATCGCAAGTGAAATTATACAACTTTAGAACACTTTCCCACCCGGAGACTCGAACCCTAGCCAGCACAGAAGCCTTCCAGCAACTGGCATAACAGGTAAGCCTTTATCCCACTGCACCATGCTCAGACCCTTAAAAGATATGATAATTTCGGAGTATTTATACACACCAAAGATTACCACCTCCCAAGGGCAACTAGAGCAAGTGAGGGATCATTTTTACATTTTTCATCAAGTCCTTGTTAATATTGGAAAACTCTGTGTCCATTCTTGATGCACAACTTGCCTAAACACGCAAGTGAAGTTATTTAACTTTAGAACACTTTCCCACCAGGAGACTCGAACCCTAGCCAGCACCGAAGCCTTCCAGCAACTGGCATAACAGATACGCCTTTAACCCACAGCACCACGCTCAGACCCTTAAAAGAGATTGTAATTTCGGAGTATTTATACACACCAAAGATTACCACCTCCTCAGGGCAACTAGAGTAAGTGAGGGGTCATTTTTACATTTTTTATCAAGTCCCTGTTAATATGGGAGAACTCTGTGTCTATGCTTGATGCACAACTAGCCTAAATGTGCAAGTGAAGTTATACAACTTTAGAACACTTTCCCACCAGGAGACTCGAAACCTAGCCAGCACAGAAGCCTTCCAGCAACTAGCATAACAGGTACGCCTTTAACCCACTCCACCACGCTCAGACCCTTAAAAAGAGAAGGTAATTTCGGAGTATTTATACACACCAAAGATTACCTCCTCCCAAGGGCAACTAGAGCAAGTGAGGAGTCATTTTCACGTTTTTCATCAAGTCCCTGTTATTATGGGAGAACTCTGTGTCTATGCTTGATGCACAACTTGCCTAAATGCGCAAGTGAAATTATACAACTTTAGAACACTTTCCGACCAGGAGACTCGAACCCTAGTCAGCTCAGTTTAACCCACTGCACCACGCTCAGACCCTTAAAAGAGATGGTAATTTCGGAGAATTTATACAAACCAAAGATTACCTCCTCCCAAGGGCAACTAGAGCAAGTGAGGGGTCATTTTTACGTTTTTCATCAAGTCCCTGTTAATATGGGAGAACTCTGTGTCTATGCTTGATGCACAACTTGCCTAAACGCGCAAGTGAAATTATACAACTTTAGAACACTTTCCCAACAGGAGACTCGAACCCTAGCCAGCACCGAAGCCTTCCAGCCACTGGCATAACAGGTACGCCTTTAACCCACAGCACCACGCTCAGACCCTTAAAAGAGATTGTAATTTCGGAGTATTTATACACACCAAAGATTACCACCTCCTCAGGGCAACTAGAGTAAGTGAGGGGTCATTTTTACATTTTTTATCAAGTCCCTGTTAATATGGGAGAACTCTGTGTCTATGCTTGATGCACAACTAGCCTAAATGTGCAAGTGAAGTTATACAACTTTAGAACACTTTCCCACCAGGAGACTCGAAACCTAGCCAGCACAGAAGCCTTCCAGCAACTAGCATAACAGGTACGCCTTTAACCCACTCCACCACGCTCAGACCCTTAAAAAGAGAAGGTAATTTCGGAGTATTTATACACACCAAAGATTACCTCCTCCCAAGGGCAACTAGAGCAAGTGAGGGGTCATTTTCACGTTTTTCATCAAGTCCCTGTTATTATGGGAGAACTCTGTGTCTATGCTTGATTCACAACTTGCCTAAATGCGCAAGTGAAATTATACAACTTTAGAACACTTTCCGACCAGGAGACTCGAACCCTAGTCAGCTCAGTTTAACCCACTGCACCACGCTCAGACCCTTAAAAGAGATGGTAATTTCGGAGAATTTATACAAACCAAAGATTACCTCCTCCCAAGGGCAACTAGAGCAAGTGAGGGGTCATTTTTACGTTTTTCATCAAGTCCCTGTTAATATGGGAGAACTCTGTGTCTATGCTTGATGCACAACTTGCCTAAATGCGCAAGTGAAATTATACAACTTTAGAACACTTTCCCAACAGGAGACTCGAACCCTAGCCAGCACCGAAGCCTTCCAGCAACTGGCATAACAGGTACGCCTTTAACCCACTGCACCACGCTCAGACCCTTAAAAGAGATTGTAATTTCGGAGTATTTATACACACCAAAGATTACCACCTCCTCAGGGCAACTAGAGTAAGTGAGGGGTCATTTTTTCATTTTTTATCAAGTCCCTGTTAATATGGGAGAACTCTGTGTCTATGCTTGATGCACAACTTGCCTAAACGCGCAAGTGAAGTTATACAACTTTAGAACACTTTCCCACCAGGAGACTCGAAACCTAGCCAGCACAGAAGCCTTCCAGCAATTGGCATAACAGGTACGCCTTTAACCCACTCCACCACGCTCAGACCCTTAAAAAGAGAAGGTAATTTTGGAGTATTTATACACACCAAAGATTACCACCTCCCAAGGGCAACTAGAGCAAGTGAGGGATCATTTTTACATTTTCATCAAGTCCCTGTTAATATTGGAGAATTCTGTGTCCATTCTTGATGCACAACTTGCCTAAACACGCAAGTGAAGTTATATAACTTTAGAACACTTTCCCACCAGGAGACTCGAACCCTAGCCAGCACCGAAGCCTTCCAGCAACTGGCATAACAGGTACGCCTTTAACCCACTACACCACGCTCAGACCCTTAAAAGAGATGGTAATTTGGAGAATTTATACAAACCAAAGATTACCACCTCCCAAGGGCAACTACAGCAAGTGAGGGGTCATTTTTACGTTTTTCATCAAGTCCCTGTTAATATGGGAGAACTCTGTGTCTATGCTTGATGCACAACTTGCCTAAATGCGCAAGTGAAGTTATACAACTTTTGAACACTTTCCCACCAGGAGACTCGAACCCTAGTCAGCACAGAAGCCTTCCAGCAACTGGCATAACAGGTACGCCTTTAACCCACTGCACCACGCTCAGACCCTTAAAAGAGATGGTAATTTTGGAGAATTTATACAAACCAAAGATTACCACTTCCCAAGGGCAACTAGAGCAAGTGAGGGGTCATTTTTACGTTTTTCATCAAGTCCCTGTTAATATGGGAGAATTCTGTGTCCATTCTTGATGCACAACTTGCCTAAACACGCAAGTAAAGTTATATAACTTTAGAACACTTTCCCACCAGGAGACTCGAACCCTAGCCAGCACCGAAGCTTTCCAGCCACTGGCATAACAGGTACGCCTTTAACCCACTGCACCACACTCAGACCCTTAAAAGAGATTGTAATTTCGGAGCATTTATACACACCAAAGATTACCACCTCCTCAGGGCAACTAGAGTAAGTGAGGGGTCATTTTTACATTTTTTATCAAGTCCCTGTTAATATGGGAGAACTCTGTGTCTATGCTTGATGCACAACTTGCCTAAACGCGCAAGTGAAGTTATACAACTTTAGAACACTTTCCCACCAGGAGACTCGAAACCTAGCCAGCACAGAAGCCTTCCAGCAACTGGCATAACAGGTACGCCTTTAACCCACTCCACCACGCTCAGACCCTTAAAAAGAGAAGGTAATTTCGGAGTATTTATACACTCCAAAGATTACCTCCTCCCAAGGGCAACTAGAGCAAGTGAGGGGTCATTTTAAAATTTTTCATCAAGTCCCTGTTAATATGGGAGAGCTCTTTGTCTATTCTTGATGCACAACTTGCCTAAACGCGTAAGTGAAGTTATACAACTTTAAAACACTTTCCCACCAGAGACTCGAACCCTAGCCAGCACAGAAGCCTTCCAGCAACTGGCATAACAGGTACGCCTTTATCCCACTGCACCACGCTCAGACCCTTAAAAGAGATGATAATTTCGGAGTATTTATGCACACCAAAGATTACCACCTCCCAAGGGCAACTAGAGCAAGTGAGGGGTCATTTTTACGTTTTTCATCAAGTCCCTGTTAATATGGGAGAACTCTGTGTCTAAGCTTGATGCACAACTTGCCAAAACGCGCAAGTGAAATTATACAACTTTAGAACACTTTCCCACCAGGAGACTCGAACCCTAGCCAGCACAGAAGCCTTCCAGCAACTGGCATAACAGGTACGCCTTTATCCCACTGCACCACGCTCAGACCCTTAAAAGATATGATAATTTTGGAGTATTTATACACACCAAAGATTACCACCTCCCAAGGGCAACTAGAGCAAGTGAGGGGTCATTTTTACGTTTTTCATCAAGTCCCTGTTAATATGTGAGAACTCTGTGTCTATGCTTGATGCACAACTTGCCTAAACGCGCAAGTGATTTTATACAACTTTAGAACACTTTCCCACAAGGAGACTCGAACCCTAGCCAGCACAGAAGCCTTCCAGCAACTGGCATAACAGGTACGACTTTATCCCACTGCACCACGCTCAGACCCTTAAAAGATATGATAATTTTGGAGTATTTATACACACCAAAGATTACCACCTCCCAAGGGCAACTAGAGCAAGTGAGGGATCATTTTTACATTTTTCATCAAGTCCCTGTTAATATTGGAGAACTCTGTGTCCATTCTTGATGCACAACTTGCCTAAACACGCAAGTGAAGTTATATAACTTTAGAACACTTTCATACCAGGAGACTCGAACCCTAGCCAGCACCGAAGCCTTCCAGCAACTGGCATAACAGGTACGCCTTTAACCCACTGCACCACGCTCAGACCCTTAAAATGAGATGGTAATTTGGAGAATTTATACAAACCAAAGATTACCACCTCCCAAGGGCAACTAGAGTAAGTGAGGGGTCAATTATACGTTTTTCATCAAGTCCCTGTTAATATGGGAGAACTCTGTGTCTATGCTTGATGCACAACTTGCCTAAATGCACAAGTGAAGTTATACAACTTTAAAACACTTTCCCACCTGGAGACTTGAACCCTAGCCAGCACAGAAGCCTTCCAGCATTTGGCATAACAGGTACGCCTTTAACCCATTGCACCACGCTCAAACCCTTAAAAGAGATGGTAATTTCGGAGTATTTATACACACCAAAGATTACCACCTCCCAAAGGCAACTAGAGCAAGTGAGGGGTCATTTTTACATTTTTCATCAAGTCCCTGTTAATATGGGAGAACTCTGTGTCTATGCTTAATGCACAACTTGCCTAAACGCGCAAGTGAAATTATACACCTTTAGAACACTTTCCCACCAGGAGACTCGAACCCTAGCCAGCACAGAAGCCTTCCAGCAACTGGCATAACAGGTACGCCTTTATCCCACTGCACCACGCTCAGACCCTTAAAAGATATGATAATTTTGGAGTATTTATACACACCAAAGATTACCACCTCCCAAGGGCAACTAGAGCAAGTGAGGGATCATTTTTACATTTTTCATCAAGTCCCTGTTAATATTGGAGAACTCTGTGTCCATTCTTGAGGCACAACTTGCCTAAACACGCAAGTGAAGTTATATAACTTTAGAACACTTTCCCACCAGAGACTCGAACCCTAGCCAGCACAGAAGCCTTCCAGCAACTGGCATAACAGGTACGCCTTTAACCCACTGCACCACGCTCAGACCCTTAAAATGAGATGGTAATTTGGAGAATTTATACAAACCAAAGATTACCACCTCCCAAGGGCAACTAGAGCAAGTGAGGGGTCAATTATACGTTTTTCATCAAGTCCCTGTTAATATGGGGAAACTCTGTGTCTATGCTTGATGCACAACTTGCCTAAATGCGCAAGTGAAGTTATACAACTTTAAAACACTTTCCCACCTGGAGACTTGAACCCTAGCCAGCACAGAAGCCTTCCAGCATTTGGCATAACAGGTACGCCTTTAACCCACTGCACCACGCTCAAACCCTTAAAAGAGATGGTAATTTCGGAGTATTTATACAAACCAAAGATTACCACCTCCCAAGGGCAACTAGAGCAAGTGAGGGGTCATTTTTACGTTTTTCATCAAGTCCCTGTTAATATGGGAGAACTCTGTGTCTATGCTTGATGCACAACTTGCCTAAATGCGCAAGTGAAGTTATACAACTTTAAAACACTTTCCCACCCGGAGACTCGAACCCTAGCCAGCACCGAAGCTTTCCAGCCACTGGCATAACAGGTACGCCTTTAACCCACTGCACCACGCTCAGACCCTTGAAAGAGATTGTAATTTCGGAGTATTTATACACACCAAAGATTACCACCTCCTCAGGGCAACTAGAGTAAGTGAGGGATCATTTTTACATTTTTCATCAAGTCCCTGTTAATATTGGAGAACTCTGTGTCCATTCTTGATGCACAACTTGCCTAAACACGCAAGTGAAGTTATATAACTTTAGAACACTTTCCCACCAGGAGACTCGAACCCTAGCCAGCACCGAAGCCTTCCAGCAACTGGCATAACAGATACGCCTTTAACCCACAGCACCACGCTCAGACCCTTAAAAGAGATTGTAATTTCGGAGTATTTATACACACCAAAGATTACCACCTCCTCAGGGCAACTAGAGTAAGTGAGGGGTCATTTTCACGTTTTTCATCAAGTCCCTGTTATTATGGGAGAACTCTGTGTCTATGCTTGATGCACAACTTGCCTAAACGTGCAAGTGAAGTTATACAACTTTAGAACACTTTCCCACCAGGAGACTCGAAACCTAGCCAGCACAGAAGCCTTCCAGCAACTGTCATAACAGGTACGCCTTTAACCAACTCCACCACGCTCAGACCCTTAAAAAGAGAAGGTAATTTCGGAGTATTTATACACACCAAATATTACCTCCTCCAAAGGGCAACTAGAGCAAGTGAGGGGTCATTTTCACGTTTTTCATCAAGTCCCTGTTATTATGGGAGAACTCTGTGTCTATGCTTGATGCACAACTTGCCTAAACGCGCAAGTGAAATTATACAACTTTAGAACACTTTCCGACCAGGAGACTCGAACCCTAGTCAGCTCAGTTTAACCCACTGCACCACGCTCAGACCCTTAAAAGAGATGGTAATTTCGGAGAATTTATACAAACCAAAGATTACCACCTCCCAAAGGCAACTAGAGCAAGTGAGGGGTCATTTTTACGTTTTTCATCAAGTCCCTGTTAATATGGGAGAACTCTGTGTCTATGCTTGATGCACAACTTGCCTAAATGCGCAAGTGAAGTTAAAAAACTTTAAAACACTTTCCCACCAGGAGACTCGAACCCTAGCCAGCACCGAAGCTTTCCAGCCACTGGCATAACAGGTACGCATTTAACCCACTGCACCACGCTTAGACCCTTGAAAAAGATAGTAATTTCGGAGTATTTATACACACCAAAGATTACCACCTCCTCAGGGCAACTAGAGTAAGTGAGGGGTCATTTTTACATTTTTTATCAAGTCCCTGTTAATATGGGAGAACTCTGTGTCTATGCTTGATGCACAACTTGCCTAAATGCATAAGTGAAGTTATGCAACTTTAGAACACTTTCCCACCAGAGACTCGAACCCTAGCCAGCACCGAAGCCTTCCAGCAACTGGCATAACAGGTACGCCTTTAACCCACTGCACCACGCTCAGACCCTTAAAAGAGATGGTAATTTTGGAGAATTTATACAAACCAAAGATTACCACCTCCCAAGGGCAACTAGAGCAAGTGAGGGGTCATTTTTACGTTTTTCATCAAGTCCCTGTTAATATGGGAGAACTCTGTGTCTATGCTTGATGCACAACTTGCCTAAATGCGCAAGTGAAGTTATACAACTTTAAAACACTTTCCCACCAGGAGACTCGAACCCTAGCCAGCACAGAAGCCTTCCAGCAACTGGCATAACAGGTACGCCTTTAACCCACTCCACCACGCTCAGACCCTTAAAAAGAGAAGGTAATTTCGGAGTATTTATACACACCAAAGATTACCTCCTCCCAAGGGCAACTTGAGCAAGTGAGGGGTCATTTTTAACATTTTTCATCAAATCCCTGTTAATATGGGAGAGCTCTTTGTCTATGCTTGATGCACAACTTGCCTAAACGCGTAAGTGAAGTTATGCAACTTTAGAACACTTTCCCACCAGAGACTCGAACCCTAGCCAGCACAGAAGCCTTCCAGCAACTGGCATAACAGGTACGCCTTTAACCCACTGCACCACGCTCAGACCCTTAAAAGAGATGATAATTTCGGAGTATTTATGCACACCAAAGATTACCACCTCCCAAGGGCAACTAGAGCAAGTGAGGGGTCATTTTTACGTTTTTCATCAAGTCCCTGTTAATATGGGAGAACTCTGTGTCTAAGCTTGAAGCACAACTTGCCAAAACGCGCAAGTGAAATTATACAACTTTAGAACACTTTCCCACCAGGAGACTCGAACCCTAGCCAGCACAGAAGCCTTCCAGCAACTGGCATAACAGGTACGCCTTTATCCCACTGCACCACGCTCAGACCCTTAAAAGATATGATAATTTCAGAGTATTTATACAAACCAAAGATTACCACCTCCCAAGGGCAACTAGAGCAAGTGAGGGGTCATTTTTACATTTTTCATCAAGTCCCTGTTAATATGGGAGAACTCTGTGTCTATGCTTGATGCACAACTTGCCTAAATGCGCAAGTGAAATTATACAACTTTAGAACACTTTCCGACCAGGAGACTCGAACCCTAGTCAGCTCAGTTTAACCCACTGCACCACGCTCAGACCCTTAAAAGAGATGGTAATTTCGGAGAATTTATACAAACCAAAGATTACCTCCTCCCAAGGGCAACTAGAGCAAGTGAGGGGTCATTTTTACGTTTTTCATCAAGTCCATGTTAATATGGGAGAACTCTGTGTCTATGCTTGATGCACAACTTGCCTAAACGCGCAAGTGAAATTATACAACTTTAGAACACTTTCCCAACAGGAGACTCGAACCCTAGCCAGCACCGAAGCCTTCCAGCCACTGGCATAACAGGTACGCCTTTAACCCACAGCACCACGCTCAGACCCTTAAAAGAGATTGTAATTTCGGAGTATTTATACACACCAAAGATTACCACCTCCTCAGGGCAACTAGAGTAAGTGAGGGGTCATTTTTACATTTTTTATCAAGTCCCTGTTAATATGGGAGAACTCTGTGTCTATGCTTGATGCACAACTAGCCTAAATGTGCAAGTGAAGTTATACAACTTTAGAACACTTTCCCACCAGGAGACTCGAAACCTAGCCAGCACAGAAGCCTTCCAGCAACTAGCATAACAGGTACGCCTTTAACCCACTCCACCATGCTCAGACCCTTAAAAAGAGAAGGTAATTTCGGAGTATTTATACACACCAAAGATTACCTCCTCCCAAGGGCAACTAGAGCAAGTGAGGGGTCATTTTCACGTTTTTCATCAAGTCCCTGTTATTATGGGAGAACTCTGTGTCTATGCTTGATTCACAACTTGCCTAAATGCGCAAGTGAAATTATACAACTTTAGAACACTTTCCGACCAGGAGACTCGAACCCTAGTCAGCTCAGTTTAACCCACTGCACCACGCTCAGACCCTTAAAAGAGATGGTAATTTCGGAGAATTTATACAAAACAAAGATTACCTCCTCCCAAGGGCAACTAGAGCAAGTGAGGGGTCATTTTTACGTTTTTCATCAAGTCCCTGTTAATATGGGAGAACTCTGTGTCTATGCTTGATGCACAACTTGCCTAAACGCGCAAGTGAAATTATACAACTTTAGAACACTTTCCCAATAGGAGACTCGAACCCTAGCCAGCACCGAAGCCTTCCAGCCACTGGCATAACAGGTACGCCTTTAACCCACTGCACCACGCTCAGACCCTTAAAAGAGATTGTAATTTCGGAGTATTTATACACACCAAAGATTACCACCTCCTCAGGGCAACTAGAGTAAGTGAGGGGTCATTTTTTCATTTTTTATCAAGTCCCTGTTAATATGGGAGAACTCTGTGTCTATGCTTGATGCACAACTTGCCTAAACGCGCAAGTGAAGTTATACAACTTTAGAACACTTTCCCACCAGGAGACTCGAAACCTAGCCAGCACAGAAGCCTTCCAGCAATTGGCATAACAGGTACGCCTTTAACCCACTCCACCACGCTCAGACCCTTAAAAAGAGAAGGTAATTTTGGAGTATTTATACACACCAAAGATTACCACCTCCCAAGGGCAACTAGAGCAAGTGAGGGATCATTTTTACATTTTCATCAAGTCCCTGTTAATATTGGAGAATTCTGTGTCCATTCTTGATGCACAACTTGCCTAAACACGCAAGTGAAGTTATATAACTTTAGAACACTTTCCCACCAGGAGACTCGAACCCTAGCCAGCACCGAAGCCTTCCAGCAACTGGCATAACAGGTACGCCTTTAACCCACTACACCACGCTCAGACCCTTAAAAGAGATGGTAATTTGGAGAATTTATACAAACCAAAGATTACCACCTCCCAAGGGCAACTACAGCAAGTGAGGGGTCATTTTTACGTTTTTCATCAAGTCCCTGTTAATATGGGAGAACTCTGTGTCTATGCTTGATGCACAACTTGCCTAAATGCGCAAGTGAAGTTATACAACTTTTGAACACTTTCCCACCAGGAGACTCGAACCCTAGTCAGCACAGAAGCCTTCCAGCAACTGGCATAACAGCTACGCCTTTAACCCACTGCACCACGCTCAGACCCTTAAAAGAGATGGTAATTTTGGAGAATTTATACAAACCAAAGATTACCACTTCCCAAGGGCAACTAGAGCAAGTGAGGGGTCATTTTTACGTTTTTCATCAAGTCCCTGTTAATATGGGAGAATTCTGTGTCCATTCTTGATGCACAACTTGCCTAAACACGCAAGTGAAGTTATATAACTTTAGAACACTTTCCCACCAGGAGACTCGAACCCTAGCCAGCACCGAAGCTTTCCAGCCACTGGCATAACAGGTACGCCTTTAACCCACTGCACCACACTCAGACCCTTAAAAGAGATTGTAATTTCGGAGCATTTATACACACCAAAGATTACCACCTCCTCAGGGCAACTAGAGTAAGTGAGGGGTTATTTTTACATTTTTTATCAAGTCCCTGTTAATATGGGAGAACTCTGTGTCTATGCTTGATGCACAACTTGCCTAAACGCGCAAGTGAAGTTATACAACTTTAGAACACTTTCCCACCAGGAGACTCGAAACCTAGCCAGCACAGAAGCCTTCCAGCAACTGGCATAACAGGTACGCCTTTAACCCACTCCACCACGCTCAGACCCTTAAAAAGAGAAGGTAATTTCGGAGTATTTATACACACCAAAGATTACCTCCTCCCAAGGGCAACTAGAGCAAGTGAGGGGTCATTTTAAAATTTTTCATCAAGTCCCTGTTAATATGGGAGAGCTCTTTGTCTATTCTTGATGCACAACTTGCCTAAACGCGTAAGTGAAGTTATGCAACTTTAAAACACTTTCCCACCAGAGACTCGAACCCTAGCCAGCACAGAAGCCTTCCAGCAACTGGCATAACAGGTACGCCTTTATCCCACTGCACCACGCTCAGACCCTTAAAAGAGATGATAATTTCGGAGTATTTATGCACACCAAAGATTACCACCTCCCAAGGGCAAGTAGAGCAAGTGAGGGGTCATTTTTACGTTTTTCATCAAGTCCCTGTTAATATGTTAGAACTCTGTGTCTAAGCTTGATGCACAACTTGCCAAAACGCGCAAGTGAAATTATACAACTTTAGAACACTTTCCCACCAGGAGACTCGAACCCTAGCCAGCACAGAAGCCTTCCAGCAACTGGCATAACAGGTACGCCTTTATCCCACTGCACCACGCTCAGACCCTTAAAAGATATGATAATTTTGGAGTATTTATACACACCAAAGATTACCACCTCCCAAAGGCAACTAGAGCAAGTGAGGGGTCATTTTTACATTTTTCATCAAGTCCCTGTTAATATGGGAGAACTCTGTGTCTATGCTTGATGCACAACTTGCCTAAACGCGCAAGTGAAATTATACACCTTTAGAACACTTTCCCACCAGGAGACTCGAACCCTAGCCAGCACAGAAGCCTTCCAGCAACTGGCATAACAGGTACGCCTTTATCCCACTGCACCACGCTCAGACCCTTAAAAGATATGATAATTTTGGAGTATTTATACACACCAAAGATTACCACCTCCCAAGGGCAACTAGAGCAAGTGAGGGATCATTTTTACATTTTTCATCAAGTCCCTGTTAATATTGGAGAACTCTGTGTCCATTCTTGAGGCACAACTTGCCTAAACACGCAAGTGAAGTTATATAACTTTAGAACACTTTCCCACCAGAGACTCGAACCCTAGCCAGCACAGAAGCCTTCCAGCAACTGGCATAACAGGTACGCCTTTAACCCACTGCACCACGCTCAGACCCTTAAAATGAGATGGTAATTTGGAGAATTTATACAAACCAAAGATTACCACCTCCCAAGGGCAACTAGAGCAAGTGAGGGGTCAATTATACGTTTTTCATCAAGTCCCTGTTAATATGGGAAAACTCTGTGTCTATGCTTGATGCACAACTTGCCTAAATGCGCAAGTGAAGTTATACAACTTTAAAACACTTTCCCACCTGGAGACTTGAACCCTAGCCAGCACAGAAGCCTTCCAGCATTTGGCATAACAGGTACGCCTTTAACCCACTGCACCACGCTCAAACCCTTAAAAGAGATGGTAATTTCGGAGTATTTATACAAACCAAAGATTACCACCTCCCAAGGGCAACTAGAGCAAGTGAGGGGTCATTTTTACGTTTTTCATCAAGTCCCCGTTAATATGGGAGAACTCTGTGTCTATGCTTGATGCACAACTTGCCTAAATGCGCAAGTGAAGTTATACAACTTTAAAACACTTTCCCACCCGGAGACTCGAACCCTAGCCAGCACCGAAGCTTTCCAGCCACTGGCATAACAGGTACGCCTTTAACCCACTGCACCACGCTCAGACCCTTGAAAGAGATTGTAATTTCGGAGTATTTATACACACCAAAGATTACCACCTCCTCAGGGCAACTAGAGTAAGTGAGGGATCATTTTTACATTTTTCATCAAGTCCCTGTTAATATTGGAGAACTCTGTGTCCATTCTTGATGCACAACTTGCCTAAACACGCAAGTGAAGTTATATAACTTTATAACACTTTCCCACCAGGAGACTCGAACCCTAGCCAGCACCGAAGCCTTCCAGCAACTGGCATAACAGATACGCCTTTAACCCACAGCACCACGCTCAGACCCTTAAAAGAGATTGTAATTTCGGAGTATTTATACACACCAAAGATTACCACCTCCTCAGGGCAACTAGAGTAAGTGAGGGGTCATTTTCACGTTTTTCATCAAGTCCCTGTTATTATGGGAGAACTCTGTGTCTATGCTTGATGCACAACTTGCCTAAACGTGCAAGTGAAGTTATACAACTTTAGAACACTTTCCCACCAGGAGACTCGAAACCTAGCCAGCACAGAAGCCTTCCAGCAACTGTCATAACAGGTACGCCTTTAACCCACTCCACCACGCTCAGACCCTTAAAAAGAGAAGGTAATTTCGGAGTATTTATACACACCAAAGATTACCTCCTCCAAAGGGCAACTAGAGCAAGTGAGGGGTCATTTTCACGTTTTTCATCAAGTCCCTGTTATTATGGGAGAACTCTGTGTCTATGCTTGATGCACAACTTGCCTAAACGCGCAAGTGAAATTATACAACTTTAGAACACTTTCCGACCAGGAGACTCGAACCCTAGTCAGCTCAGTTTAACCCACTGCACCACGCTCAGACCCTTAAAAGAGATGGTAATTTCGGAGAATTTATACAAACCAAAGATTACCACCTCCCAAAGGCAACTAGAGCAAGTGAGGGGTCATTTTTACGTTTTTCATCAAGTCCCTGTTAATATGGGAGAACTCTGTGTCTATGCTTGATGCACAACTTGCCTAAATGCGCAAGTGAAGTTAAAAAACTTTAAAACACTTTCCCACCAGGAGACTCGAACCCTAGCCAGCACCGAAGCTTTCCAGCCACTGGCATAACAGGTACGCATTTAACCCACTGCACCACGCTTAGACCCTTGAAAAAGATAGTAATTTCGGAGTATTTATACACACCAAAGATTACCACCTCCTCAGGGCAACTAGAGTAAGTGAGGGGTCATTTTTACATTTTTTATCAAGTCCCTGTTAATATGGGAGAACTCTGTGTCTATGCTTGATGCACAACTTGCCTAAATGCATAAGTGAAGTTATGCAACTTTAGAACACTTTCCCACCAGAGACTCGAACCCTAGCCAGCACCGAAGCCTTCCAGCAACTGGCATAACAGGTACGCCTTTATCCCACTGCACCACGCTCAGACCCTTAAAAGATATGATAATTTCAGAGTATTTATACAATTCAAAGATTACCACCTCCCAAGGGCAACTAGAGCAAGTGAGGGGTCATTTTTACATTTTTCATCAAGTCCCTGTTAATATGGGAGAACTCTGTGTCTATGCTTGATGCACAACTTGCCTAAACGCGCAAGTGAAATTATACACCTTTAGAACACTTTCCCACCAGGAGACTCGAACCCTAGCCAGCACAGAAGCCTTCCAGCAACTGGCATAACAGGTACGCCTTTATCCCACTGCACCACGCTCAGACCCTTAAAAGATATGATAATTTTGGAGTATTTATACACACCAAAGATTACCACCTCCCAAGGGCAACTAGAGCAAGTGAGGGATCATTTTTACATTTTTCATCAAGTCCCTGTTAATATTGGAGAACTCTGTGTCCATTCTTGATTCACAACTTGCCTAAACACGCAAGTGAAGTTATATAACTTTAGAACACTTTCCCACCAGGAGACTCGAACCCTAGCCAGCACCGAAGCCTTCCAGCAACTGGCATAACAGATACGCCTTTAACCCACAGCACCACGCTCAGACCCTTAAAAGAGATTGTAATTTCGGAGTATTTATACACACCAAAGATTACCACCTCCTCAGGGCAACTAGAGTAAGTGAGGGGTCATTTTTACATTTTTTATCAAGTCCCTGTTAATATGGGAGAACTCTGTGTCTATGCTTGATGCACAACTTGCCTAAACGTGCAAGTGAAGTTATACAACTTTAGAACACTTTCCCACCAGGAGACTCGAAACCTAGCCAGCACAGAAGCCTTCCAGCAACTGGCATAACAGGTACGCCTTTAACCCACTCCACCACACTCAGACCCTTAAAAAGAGAAGGTAATTTCGGAGTATTTATACACACCAAAGATTACCTCCTCCCAAGGGCAACTAGAGCAAGTGAGGGGTCATTTTCACGTTTTTCATCAAGTCCCTGTTAATATGGGAGAACTCTGTGTCTAAGCTTGATGCACAACTTGCCTAAATGCGCAAGTGAAATTATACAACTTTAGAACACTTTCCCACCAGGAGACTCGAACCCTTGCCAGCACAGAAGCCTTCCAGCAACTGGCATAACAGGTACGCCTTTATCCCACTCCACCACACTCAGACCCTTAAAAAGAGAAGGTAATTTCGGAGTATTTATACACACCAAAGATTACCTCCTCCCAAGGGCAACTAGAGCAAGTGAGGGGTCATTTTCACGTTTTTCATCAAGTCCCTGTTATTATAGGAGAACTCTGTGTCTATGCTTGATGCACAACTTGCCTAAATGCGCAAATGAAGTTATACAACTTTAGAACACTTTCCCACCAGGAGACTCGAAACCTAGCCAGCACAGAAGCCTTCCAGCAACTAGCATAACAGGTACGCCTTTAACCCACTCCACCATGCTCAGACCCTTAAAAAGAGAAGGTAATTTCGGAGTATTTATACACACCAAAGATTACCTCCTCCCAAGGGCAACTAGAGCAAGTGAGGGGTCATTTTCACGTTTTTCATCAAGTCCCTGTTATTATGGGAGAACTCTGTGTCTATGCTTGATTCACAACTTGCCTAAATGCGCAAGTGAAATTATACAACTTTAGAACACTTTCCGACCAGGAGACTCGAACCCGAGTCAGCTCAGTTTAACCCACTGCACCACGCTCAGACCCTTAAAAGAGATGGTAATTTCGGAGAATTTATACAAAACAAAGATTACCTCCTCCCAAGGGCAACTAGAGCAAGTGAGGGGTCATTTTTACGTTTTTCATCAAGTCCCTGTTAATATGGGAGAACTCTGTGTCTATGCTTGATGCACAACTTGCCTAAACGCGCAAGTGAAATTATACAACTTTAGAACACTTTCCCAATAGGAGACTCGAACCCTAGCCAGCACCGAAGCCTTCCAGACACTGGCATAACAGGTACGCCTTTAACCCACTGCACCACGCTCAGACCCTTAAAAGAGATTGTAATTTCGGAGTATTTATACACACCAAAGATTACCACCTCCTCAGGGCAACTAGAGTAAGTGAGGGGTCATTTTTTCATTTTTTATCAAGTCCCTGTTAATATGGGAGAACTCTGTGTCTATGCTTGATGCACAACTTGCCTAAACGCGCAAGTGAAGTTATACAACTTTAGAACACTTTCCCACCAGGAGACTCGAAACCTAGCCAGCACAGAAGCCTTCCAGCAATTGGCATAACAGGTACGCCTTTAACCCACTCCACCACGCTCAGACCCTTAAAAAGAGAAGGTAATTTTGGAGTATTTATACACACCAAAGATTACCACCTCCCAAGGGCAACTAGAGCAAGTGAGGGATCATTTTTACATTTTCATCAAGTCCCTGTTAATATTGGAGAATTCTGTGTCCATTCTTGATGCACAACTTGCCTAAACACGCAAGTGAAGTTATATAACTTTAGAACACTTTCCCACCAGGAGACTCGAACCCTAGCCAGCACCGAAGCCTTCCAGCAACTGGCATAACAGGTACGCCTTTAACCCACTACACCACGCTCAGACCCTTAAAAGAGATGGTAATTTGGAGAATTTATACAAACCAAAGATTACCACCTCCCAAGGGCAACTACAGCAAGTGAGGGGTCATTTTTACGTTTTTCATCAAGTCCCTGTTAATATGGGAGAACTCTGTGTCTATGCTTGATGCACAACTTGCCTAAATGCGCAAGTGAAGTTATACAACTTTTGAACACTTTCCCACCAGGAGACTCGAACCCTAGTCAGCACAGAAGCCTTCCAGCAACTGGCATAACAGCTACGCCTTTAACCCACTGCACCACGCTCAGACCCTTAAAAGAGATGGTAATTTTGGAGAATTTATACAAACCAAAGATTACCACTTCCCAAGGGCAACTAGAGCAAGTGAGGGGTCATTTTTACGTTTTTCATCAAGTCCCTGTTAATATGGGAGAATTCTGTGTCCATTCTTGATGCACAACTTGCCTAAACACGCAAGTGAAGTTATATAACTTTAGAACACTTTCCCACCAGGAGACTCGAACCCTAGCCAGCACCGAAGCTTTCCAGCCACTGGCATAACAGGTACGCCTTTAACCCACTGCACCACACTCAGACCCTTAAAAGAGATTGTAATTTCGGAGCATTTATACACACCAAAGATTACCACCTCCTCAGGGCAACTAGAGTAAGTGAGGGGTCATTTTTACATTTTTTATCAAGTCCCTGTTAATATGGGAGAACTCTGTGTCTATGCTTGATGCACAACTTGCCTAAACGCGCAAGTGAAGTTATACAACTTTAGAACACTTTCCCACCAGGAGACTCGAAACCTAGCCAGCACAGAAGCCTTCCAGCAACTGGCATAACAGGTACGCCTTTAACCCACTCCACCACGCTCAGACCCTTAAAAAGAGAAGGTAATTTCGGAGTATTTATACACACCAAAGATTACCTCCTCCCAAGGGCAACTAGAGCAAGTGAGGGGTCATTTTAAAATTTTTCATCAAGTCCCTGTTAATATGGGAGAGCTCTTTGTCTATTCTTGATGCACAACTTGCCTAAACGCGTAAGTGAAGTTATGCAACTTTAAAACACTTTCCCACCAGAGACTCGAACCCTAGCCAGCACAGAAGCCTTCCAGCAACTGGCATAACAGGTACGCCTTTATCCCACTGCACCACGCTCAGACCCTTAAAAGAGATGATAATTTCGGAGTATTTATGCACACCAAAGATTACCACCTCCCAAGGGCAAGTAGAGCAAGTGAGGGGTCATTTTTACGTTTTTCATCAAGTCCCTGTTAATATGGGAGAACTCTGTGTCTAAGCTTGATGCACAACTTGCCAAAACGCGCAAGTGAAATTATACAACTTTAGAACACTTTCCCACCAGGAGACTCGAACCCTAGCCAGCACAGAAGCCTTCCAGCAACTGGCATAACAGGTACGCCTTTATCCCACTGCACCACGCTCAGACCCTTAAAAGATATGATAATTTTGGAGTATTTATACACACCAAAGATTACCACCTCCCAAAGGCAACTAGAGCAAGTGAGGGGTCATTTTTACATTTTTCATCAAGTCCCTGTTAATATGGGAGAACTCTGTGTCTATGCTTGATGCACAACTTGCCTAAACGCGCAAGTGAAATTATACACCTTTAGAACACTTTCCCACCAGGAGACTCGAACCCTAGCCAGCACAGAAGCCTTCCAGCAACTGGCATAACAGGTACGCCTTTATCCCACTGCACCACGCTCAGACCCTTAAAAGATATGATAATTTTGGAGTATTTATACACACCAAAGATTACCACCTCCCAAGGGCAACTAGAGCAAGTGAGGGATCATTTTTACATTTTTCATCAAGTCCCTGTTAATATTGGAGAACTCTGTGTCCATTCTTGAGGCACAACTTGCCTAAACACGCAAGTGAAGTTATATAACTTTAGAACACTTTCCCACCAGAGACTCGAACCCTAGCCAGCACAGAAGCCTTCCAGCAACTGGCATAACAGGTACGCCTTTAACCCACTGCACCACGCTCAGACCCTTAAAATGAGATGGTAATTTGGAGAATTTATACAAACCAAAGATTACCACCTCCCAAGGGCAACTAGAGCAAGTGAGGGGTCAATTATACGTTTTTCATCAAGTCCCTGTTAATATGGGAAAACTCTGTGTCTATGCTTGATGCACAACTTGCCTAAATGCGCAAGTGAAGTTATACAACTTTAAAACACTTTCCCACCTGGAGACTTGAACCCTAGCCAGCACAGAAGCCTTCCAGCATTTGGCATAACAGGTACGCCTTTAACCCACTGCACCACGCTCAAACCCTTAAAAGAGATGGTAATTTCGGAGTATTTATACAAACCAAAGATTACCACCTCCCAAGGGCAACTAGAGCAAGTGAGGGGTCATTTTTACGTTTTTCATCAAGTCCCCGTTAATATGGGAGAACTCTGTGTCTATGCTTGATGCACAACTTGCCTAAATGCGCAAGTGAAGTTATACAACTTTAAAACACTTTCCCACCCGGAGACTCGAACCCTAGCCAGCACCGAAGCTTTCCAGCCACTGGCATAACAGGTACGCCTTTAACCCACTGCACCACGCTCAGACCCTTGAAAGAGATTGTAATTTCGGAGTATTTATACACACCAAAGATTACCACCTCCTCAGGGCAACTAGAGTAAGTGAGGGATCATTTTTACATTTTTCATCAAGTCCCTGTTAATATTGGAGAACTCTGTGTCCATTCTTGATGCACAACTTGCCTAAACACGCAAGTGAAGTTATATAACTTTAGAACACTTTCCCACCAGGAGACTCGAACCCTAGCCAGCACCGAAGCCTTCCAGCAACTGGCATAACAGATACGCCTTTAACCCACAGCACCACGCTCAGACCCTTAAAAGAGATTGTAATTTCGGAGTATTTATACACACCAAAGATTACCACCTCCTCAGGGCAACTAGAGTAAGTGAGGGGTCATTTTCACGTTTTTCATCAAGTCCCTGTTATTATGGGAGAACTCTGTGTCTATGCTTGATGCACAACTTGCCTAAACGTGCAAGTGAAGTTATACAACTTTAGAACACTTTCCCACCAGGAGACTCGAAACCTAGCCAGCACAGAAGCCTTCCAGCAACTGTCATAACAGGTACGCCTTTAACCCACTCCACCACGCTCAGACCCTTAAAAAGAGAAGGTAATTTCGGAGTATTTATACACACCAAAGATTACCTCCTCCAAAGGGCAACTAGAGCAAGTGAGGGGTCATTTTCACGTTTTTCATCAAGTCCCTGTTATTATGGGAGAACTCTGTGTCTATGCTTGATGCACAACTTGCCTAAACGCGCAAGTGAAATTATACAACTTTAGAACACTTTCCGACCAGGAGACTCGAACCCTAGTCAGCTCAGTTTAACCCACTGCACCACGCTCAGACCCTTAAAAGAGATGGTAATTTCGGAGAATTTATACAAACCAAAGATTACCACCTCCCAAAGGCAACTAGAGCAAGTGAGGGGTCATTTTTACGTTTTTCATCAAGTCCCTGTTAATATGGGAGAACTCTGTGTCTATGCTTGATGCACAACTTGCCTAAATGCGCAAGTGAAGTTAAAAAACTTTAAAACACTTTCCCACCAGGAGACTCGAACCCTAGCCAGCACCGAAGCTTTCCAGCCACTGGCATAACAGGTACGCATTTAACCCACTGCACCACGCTTAGACCCTTGAAAAAGATAGTAATTTCGGAGTATTTATACACACCAAAGATTACCACCTCCTCAGGGCAACTAGAGTAAGTGAGGGGTCATTTTTACATTTTTTATCAAGACCCTGTTAATATGGGAGAACTCTGTGTCTATGCTTGATGCACAACTTGCCTAAATGCATAAGTGAAGTTATGCAACTTTAGAACACTTTCCCACCAGAGACTCGAACCCTAGCCAGCACCGAAGCCTTCCAGCAACTGGCATAACAGGTACGCCTTTATCCCACTGCACCACGCTCAGACCCTTAAAAGATATGATAATTTCAGAGTATTTATACAATTCAAAGATTACCACCTCCCAAGGGCAACTAGAGCAAGTGAGGGGTCATTTTTACATTTTTCATCAAGTCCCTGTTAATATGGGAGAACTCTGTGTCTATGCTTGATGCACAACTTGCCTAAACGCGCAAGTGAAATTATAAACCTTTAGAACACTTTCCCACCAGGAGACTCGAACCCTAGCCAGCACAGAAGCCTTCCAGCAACTGGCATAACAGGTACGCCTTTATCCCACTGCACCACGCTCAGACCCTTAAAAGATATGATAATTTTGGAGTATTTATACACACCAAAGATTACCACCTCCCAAGGGCAACTAGAGCAAGTGAGGGATCATTTTTACATTTTTCATCAAGTCCCTGTTAATATTGGAGAACTCTGTGTCCATTCTTGATTCACAACTTGCCTAAACACGCAAGTGAAGTTATATAACTTTAGAACACTTTCCCACCAGGAGACTCGAACCCTAGCCAGCACCGAAGCCTTCCAGCAACTGGCATAACAGATACGCCTTTAACCCACAGCACCACGCTCAGACCCTTAAAAGAGATTGTAATTTCGGAGTATTTATACACACCAAAGATTACCACCTCCTCAGGGCAACTAGAGTAAGTGAGGGGTCATTTTTACATTTTTTATCAAGTCCCTGTTAATATGGGAGAACTCTGTGTCTATGCTTGATGCACAACTTGCCTAAACGTGCAAGTGAAGTTATACAACTTTAGAACACTTTCCCACCAGGAGACTCGAAACCTAGCCAGCACAGAAGCCTTCCAGCAACTGGCATAACAGGTACGCCTTTAACCCACTCCACCACACTCAGACCCTTAAAAAGAGAAGGTAATTTCGGAGTATTTATACACACCAAAGATTACCTCCTCCCAAGGGCAACTAGAGCAAGTGAGGGGTCATTTTCACGTTTTTCATCAAGTCCCTGTTAATATGGGAGAACTCTGTGTCTAAGCTTGATGCACAACTTGCCTAAATGCGCAAGTGAAATTATACAACTTTAGAACACTTTCCCACCAGGAGACTCGAACCCTTGCCAGCACAGAAGCCTTCCAGCAACTGGCATAACAGGTACGCCTTTATCCCACTCCACCACACTCAGACCCTTAAAAAGAGAAGGTAATTTCGGAGTATTTATACACACCAAAGATTACCTCCTCCCAAGGGCAACTAGAGCAAGTGAGGGGTCATTTTCACGTTTTTCATCAAGTCCCTGTTATTATAGGAGAACTCTGTGTCTATGCTTGATGCACAACTTGCCTAAATGCGCAAATGAAATTATACAACTTTAGAACACTTTCCGACCAGGAGACTCGAACCCTAGTCAGCTCAGTTTAACCCACTGCACCACGCTCAGACCCTTAAAAGAGATGGTAATTTCGGAGAATTTATACAAACCAAAGATTACGACCTCCCAAGGGCAACTAGAGCAAGTGAGGGGTCATTTTCACGTTTTTCATCAAGTCCCTGTTAATATGGGAGAACTCTGTGTCTATGCTTGATGCACAACTTGCCTAAATGCGCAAGTGAAGTTATACAACTTTAAAACACTTTCCCACCAGGAGACTCGAACCCTAGCCAGCACAGAAGCCTTCCAGCATTTGGCAAAAACAGGTACGCCTTTAACCCACTGCACCACACTCAAACCCTTAAAAGAGATGGTAATTTCGGAGTATTTATACAAACCAAAGATTACCACCTCCCAAGGGCAACTAGAGCAAGTGAGGGGTCATTTTTACGTTTTTCATCAAGTCCCTGTTAATATGGGAGAACTCTGTGTCTATGCTTGATGCACAACTTGCCTAAACGCGCAAGTGAAATTATACACCTTTAGAACACTTTCCCACCAGGAGACTCGAACCCTAGCCAGCACAGAAGCCTTCCAGCAACTGGCATAACAGGTACGCCTTTATCCCACTGCACCACGCTCAGACCCTTAAAAGATATGATAATTTTGGAGTATTTATACACACCAAAGATTACCACCTCCCAAGGGCAACTAGAGCAAGTGAGGGGTCATTTTTAAGTTTTTCATCAAGTCCCTGTTAATATGGGAGAACTCTGTGTCTAAGCTTGAAGCACAACTTGCCAAAACGCGCAAGTGAAATTATACAACTTTAGAACACTTTCCCACCAGGAGACTCGACCCCTAGCCAGCACAGAAGCCTTCCAGCAACTGACATAACAGGTACGCCTATATCCCACTGCACCACGCTCAGACCCTTAAAAGATATGATAATTTCAGAGTATTTATACAAACCAAAGATTACCACCTCCCAAGGGCAACTAGAGCAAGTGAGGGGTCATTTTTACATTTTTCATCAAGTCCCTGTTAATATGGGAGAACTCTGTGTCTATGCTTGATGCACAACTTGCCTAAACGCGCAAGTGAAATTATACACCTTTAGAACACTTTCCCACCAGGAGACTCGAACCCTAGCCAGCACAGAAGCCTTCCAGCAACTGGCATAACAGGTACGCCTTTATCCCACTGCACCACGCTCAGACCCTTAAAAGATATGATAATTTTGGAGTATTTATACACACCAAAGATTACCACCTCCCAAGGGCAACTAGAGCAAGTGAAGGATCATTTTTACATTTTTCATCAAGTCCCTGTTAACATTGGAGAACTCTGTGTCCATTCTTGATGCACAACTTGCCTAAACACGCAAGTGAAGTTATATAACTTTAGAACACTTTCCCACCAGGAGACTCGAACCCTAGCCAGCACCGAAGCCTTCCAGCAACTGGCATAACAGGTACGCCTTTAACCCACTGCACCACGCTCAGACCCTTAAAATGAGATGGTAATTTGGAGAATTTATACAAACCAAAGATTACCACCTCCCACGGGCAACTAGAGTAAGTGAGGGGTCAATTATACGTTTTTCATCAAGTCCCTGTTAATATGGGAGAACTCTGTGTCTATGCTTGATGCACAACTTGCCTAAATGCGCAAGTGAAGTTATACAACTTTAAAACACTTTCCCACCTGGAGACTTGAACCCTAGCCATCACAGTAGCCTTCCAGCGTTTGGCATAACAGGTACGCCTTTAACCCATTGCACCACGCTCAAACCCTTAAAAGAGATGGTAATTTCGGAGTATTTATACAAACCAAAGATTACCACCTCCCAAGGGCAACTAGAGCAAGTGAGGGGTCATTTTTACGTTTTTCATCAAGTCCCTGTTAATATGGGAGAACTCTGTGTCTATGCTTGATGCACAACTTGCCTAAAAGCGCAAGTGAAATTATACAACTTTAGAACACTTTCCCACCCGGAGACTTGAACCCTAGCCAGCACAGAAGCCTTCCAGCAACTGGCATAACAGGTACGCCTTTATCCCACTGCACCATGCTCAGACCCTTAAAAGATATGATAATTTCGGAGTATTTATACACACCAAAGATTACCACCTCCCAAGGGCAACTAGAGCAAGTGAGGGATCATTTTTACATTTTTCATCAAGTCCCTGTTAATATTGGAGAACTCTGTGTCCATTCTTGATGCACAACTTGCCTAAACACGCAAGTGAAGTTATATAACTTTAGAACACTTTCCCACCAGGAGACTCGAACCCTAGCCAGCACCGAAGCCTTCCAGCAACTGGCATAACAGATACGCCTTTAACCCACAGCACCACGCTCAGACCCTTAAAAGAGATTGTAATTTCGGAGTATTTATACACACCAAAGATTACCACCTCCTCAGGGCAACTAGAGTAAGTGAGGGGTCATTTTTACATTTTTTATCAAGTCCCTGTTAATATGGGAGAACTCTGTGTCTATGCTTGATGCACAACTTGCCTAAACGTGCAAGTGAAGTTATACAACTTTAGAACACTTTCCCACCAGGAGACTCGAAACCTAGCCAGCACAGAAGCCTTCCAGCAACTGTCATAACAGGTACGCCTTTAACCCACTCCACCACGCTCAGACCCTTAAAAAGAGAAGGTAATTTCGGAGTATTTATACACACCAAAGATTACCTCCTCCAAAGGGCAACTAGAGCAAGTGAGGGGTCATTTTCACGTTTTTCATCAAGTCCCTGTTATTATGGGAGAACTCTGTGTCTATGCTTGATGCACAACTTGCCTAAACGCGCAAGTGAAATTATACAACTTTAGAACACTTTCCGACCAGGAGACTCGAACAATAGTCAGCTCAGTTTAACCCACTGCACCACGCTCAGACCCTTAAAAGAGATGGTAATTTCGGAGAATTTATACAAACCAAAGATTACCACCTCCCAAAGGCAACTAGAGCAAGTGAGGGGTCATTTTTACGTTTTTCATCAAGTCCCTGTTAAAATGGGAGAACTCTGTGTCTATGCTTGATGCACAACTTGCCTAAATGCGCAAGTGAAGTTAAAAAACTTTAAAACACTTTCCCACCAGGAGACTCGAACCCTAGCCAGCACCGAAGCTTTCCAGCCACTGGCATAACAGGTACGCATTTAACCCACTGCACCACGCTTAGACCCTTGAAAAAGATAGTAATTTCGGAGTATTTATACACACCAAAGATTACCACCTCCTCAGGGCAACTAGAGTAAGTGAGGGGTCATTTTTACATTTTTTATCAAGTCCCTGTTAATATGGGAGAACTCTGTGTCTATGCTTGATGCACAACTTGCCTAAATGCATAAGTGAAGTTATGCAACTTTAGAACACTTTCCCACCAGAGACTCGAACCCTAGCCAGCACCGAAGCCTTCCAGCAACTGGCATAACAGGTACGCCTTTATCCCACTGCACCACGCTCAGACCCTTAAAAGATATGATAATTTCAGAGTATTTATACAATTCAAAGATTACCACCTCCCAAGGGCAACTAGAGCAAGTGAGGGGTCATTTTTACATTTTTCATCAAGTCCCTGTTAATATGGGAGAACTCTGTGTCTATGCTTGATGCACAACTTGCCTAAACGCGCAAGTGAAATTATACACCTTTAGAACACTTTCCCACCAGGAGACTCGAACCCTAGCCAGCACAGAAGCCTTCCAGCAACTGGCATAACAGGTACGCCTTTATCCCACTGCACCACGCTCAGACCCTTAAAAGATATGATAATTTTGGAGTATTTATACACACCAAAGATTACCACCTCCCAAGGGCAACTAGAGCAAGTGAGGGATCATTTTTACATTTTTCATCAAGTCCCTGTTAATATTGGAGAACTCTGTGTCCATTCTTGATGCACAACTTGCCTAAACACGCAAGTGAAGTTATATAACTTTAGAACACTTTCCCACCAGGAGACTCGAACCCTAGCCAGCACCGAAGCCTTCCAGCAACTGGCATAACAGATACGCCTTTAACCCACAGCACCACGCTCAGACCCTTAAAAGAGATTGTAATTTCGGAGTATTTATACACACCAAAGATTACCACCTCCTCAGGGCAACTAGAGTAAGTGAGGGGTCATTTTTACATTTTTTATCAAGTCCCTGTTAATATGGGAGAACTCTGTGTCTATGCTTGATGCACAACTTGCCTAAACGTGCAAGTGAAGTTATACAACTTTAGAACACTTTCCCACCAGGAGACTCGAAACCTAGCCAGCACAGAAGCCTTCCAGCAACTGGCATAACAGGTACGCCTTTAACCCACTCCACCACACTCAGACCCTTAAAAAGAGAAGGTAATTTCGGAGTATTTATACACACCAAAGATTACCTCCTCCCAAGGGCAACTAGAGCAAGTGAGGGGTCATTTTCACGTTTTTCATCAAGTCCCTGTTAATATGGGAGAACTCTGTGTCTAAGCTTGATGCACAACTTGCCTAAATGCGCAAGTGAAATTATACAACTTTAGAACACTTTCCCACCAGGAGACTCGAACCCTTGCCAGCACAGAAGCCTTCCAGCAACTGGCATAACAGGTACGCCTTTATCCCACTCCACCACACTCAGACCCTTAAAAAGAGAAGGTAATTTCGGAGTATTTATACACACCAAAGATTACCTCCTCCCAAGGGCAACTAGAGCAAGTGAGGGGTCATTTTCACGTTTTTCATCAAGTCCCTGTTATTATAGGAGAACTCTGTGTCTATGCTTGATGCACAACTTGCCTAAATGCGCAAATGAAATTATACAACTTTAGAACACTTTCCGACCAGGAGACTCGAACCCTAGTCAGCTCAGTTTAACCCACTGCACCACGCTCAGACCCTTAAAAGAGATGGTAATTTCGGAGAATTTATACAAACCAAAGATTACGACCTCCCAAGGGCAACTAGAGCAAGTGAGGGGTCATTTTCACGTTTTTCATCAAGTCCCTGTTAATATGGGAGAACTCTGTGTCTATGCTTGATGCACAACTTGCCTAAATGCGCAAGTGAAGTTATACAACTTTAAAACACTTTCCCACCAGGAGACTCGAACCCTAGCCAGCACAGAAGCCTTCCAGCATTTGGCAAAAACAGGTACGCCTTTAACCCACTGCACCACACTCAAACCCTTAAAAGAGATGGTAATTTCGGAGTATTTATACAAACCAAAGATTACCACCTCCCAAGGGCAACTAGAGCAAGTGAGGGGTCATTTTTACGTTTTTCATCAAGTCCCTGTTAATATGGGAGAACTCTGTGTCTATGCTTGATGCACAACTTGCCTAAACGCGCAAGTGAAATTATACACCTTTAGAACACTTTCCCACCAGGAGACTCGAACCCTAGCCAGCACAGAAGCCTTCCAGCAACTGGCATAACAGGTACGCCTTTATCCCACTGCACCACGCTCAGACCCTTAAAAGATATGATAATTTTGGAGTATTTAAACACACCAAAGATTACCACCTCCCAAGGGCAACTAGAGCAAGTGAGGGGTCATTTTTAAGTTTTTCATCAAGTCCCTGTTAATATGGGAGAACTCTGTGTCTAAGCTTGAAGCACAACTTGCCAAAACGCGCAAGTGAAATTATACAACTTTAGAACACTTTCCCACCAGGAGACTCGAACCCTAGCCAGCACAGAAGCCTTCCAGCAACTGACATAACAGGTACGCCTTTATCCCACTGCACCACGCTCAGACCCTTAAAAGATATGATAATTTCAGAGTATTTATACAAACCAAAGATTACCACCTCCCAAGGGCAACTAGAGCAAGTGAGGGGTCATTTTTACATTTTTCATCAAGTCCCTGTTAATATGGGAGAACTCTGTGTCTATGCTTGATGCACAACTTGCCTAAACGCGCAAGTGAAATTATACACCTTTAGAACACTTTCCCACCAGGAGACTCGAACCCTAGCCAGCACAGAAGCCTTCCAGCAACTGGCATAACAGGTACGCCTTTATCCCACTGCACCACGCTCAGACCCTTAAGGGATATGATAATTTTGGAGTATTTATACACACCAAAGATTACCACCTCCCAAGGGCAACTAGAGCAAGTGAAGGATCATTTTTACATTTTTCATCAAGTCCCTGTTAACATTGGAGAACTCTGTGTCCATTCTTGATGCACAACTTGCCTAAACACGCAAGTGAAGTTATATAACTTTAGAACACTTTCCCACCAGGAGACTCGAACCCTAGCCAGCACCGAAGCCTTCCAGCAACTGGCATAACAGGTACGCCTTTAACCCACTGCACCACGCTCAGACCCTTAAAATGAGATGGTAATTTGGAGAATTTATACAAACCAAAGATTACCACCTCCCACGGGCAACTAGAGTAAGTGAGGGGTCAATTATACGTTTTTCATCAAGTCCCTGTTAATATGGGAGAACTCTGTGTCTATGCTTGATGCACAACTTGCCTAAATGCGCAAGTGAAGTTATACAACTTTAAAACACTTTCCCACCTGGAGACTTGAACCCTAGCCATCACAGTAGCCTTCCAGCGTTTGGCATAACAGGTACGCCTTTAACCCATTGCACCACGCTCAAACCCTTAAAAGAGATGGTAATTTCGGAGTATTTATACAAACCAAAGATTACCACCTCCCAAGGGCAACTAGAGCAAGTGAGGGGTCATTTTTACGTTTTTCATCAAGTCCCTGTTAATATGGGAGAACTCTGTGTCTATGCTTGATGCACAACTTGCCTAAAAGCGCAAGTGAAATTATACAACTTTAGAACACTTTCCCACCCGGAGACTTGAACCCTAGCCAGCACAGAAGCCTTCCAGCAACTGGCATAACAGGTACGCCTTTATCCCACTGCACCATGCTCAGACCCTTAAAAGATATGATAATTTCGGAGTATTTATACACACCAAAGATTACCACCTCCCAAGGGCAACTAGAGCAAGTGAGGGATCATTTTTACATTTTTCATCAAGTCCCTGTTAATATTGGAGAACTCTGTGTCCATTCTTGATGCACAACTTGCCTAAACACGCAAGTGAAGTTATATAACTTTAGAACACTTTCCCACCAGGAGACTCGAACCCTAGCCAGCACCGAAGCCTTCCAGCAACTGGCATAACAGATACGCCTTTAACCCACAGCACCACGCTCAGACCCTTAAAAGAGATTGTAATTTCGGAGTATTTATACACACCAAAGATTACCACCTCCTCAGGGCAACTAGAGTAAGTGAGGGGTCATTTTTACATTTTTTATCAAGTCCCTGTTAATATGGGAGAACTCTGTGTCTATGCTTGATGCACAACTTGCCTAAACGTGCAAGTGAAGTTATACAACTTTAGAACACTTTCCCACCAGGAGACTCGAAACCTAGCCAGCACAGAAGCCTTCCAGCAACTGGCATAACAGGTACGCCTTTAACCCACTCCACCACACTCAGACCCTTAAAAAGAGAAGGTAATTTCGGAGTATTTATACACACCAAAGATTACCTCCTCCCAAGGGCAACTAGAGCAAGTGAGGGGTCATTTTCACGTTTTTCATCAAGTCCCTGTTAATATGGGAGAACTCTATGTCTAAGCTTGATGCACAACTTGCCTAAACGCGCAAGTGAAATTATACAACTTTAGAACACTTTCCCACCAGGAGACTCGAACCCTTGCCAGCACAGAAGCCTTCCAGCAACTGGCATAACAGGTACGCCTTTATCCCACTCCACCACACTCAGACCCTTAAAAAGAGAAGGTAATTTCGGAGTATTTATACACACCAAAGATTACCTCCTCCCAAGGGCAACTAGAGCAAGTGAGGGGTCATTTTCACGTTTTTCATCAAGTCCCTGTTATTATAGGAGAACTCTGTGTCTATGCTTGATGCACAACTTGCCTAAATGCGCAAATGAAATTATACAACTTTAGAACACTTTCCGACCAGGAGACTCGAACCCTAGTCAGCTCAGTTTAACCCACTGCACCACGCTCAGACCCTTAAAAGAGATGGTAATTTCGGAGAATTTATACAAACCAAAGATTACGACCTCCCAAGGGCAACTAGAGCAAGTGAGGGGTCATATTCACGTTTTTCATCAAGTCCCTGTTAATATGGGAGAACTCTGTGTCTATGCTTGATGCACAACTTGCCTAAATGCGCAAGTGAAGTTATACAACTTTAAAACACTTTCCCACCAGGAGACTCGAACCCTAGCCAGCACAGAAGCCTTCCAGCATTTGGCAAAAACAGGTACGCCTTTAACCCACTGCACCACACTCAAACCCTTAAAAGAGATGGTAATTTCGGAGTATTTATACAAACCAAAGATTACCACCTCCCAAGGGCAACTAGAGCAAGTGAGGGGTCATTTTTACGTTTTTCATCAAGTCCCTGTTAATATGGGAGAACTCTGTGTCTATGCTTGATGCACAACTTGCCTAAAAGCGCAAGTGAAATTATACAACTTTAGAACACTTTCCCACCCGGAGACTTGAACCCTAGCCAGCACAGAAGCCTTCCAGCAACTGGCATAACAGGTACGCCTTTATCCCACTGCACCATGCTCAGACCCTTAAAAGATATGATAATTTCGGAGTATTTATACACACCAAAGATTACCACCTCCCAAGGGCAACTAGAGCAAGTGAGGGATCATTTTTACATTTTTCATCAAGTCCCTGTTAATATTGGAGAACTCTGTGTCCATTCTTGATGCACAACTTGCCTAAACACGCAAGTGAAGTTATATAACATTAGAACACTTTCCCACCAGGAGACTCGAACCCTAGCCAGCACCGAAGCCTTCCAGCAACTGGCATAACAGATACGCCTTTAACCCACAGCACCACGCTCAGACCCTTAAAAGAAATGATAATTTCGGAGTATTTATACACAACAAAAATTACCACCTCCCAAGGGCAACTAGAGCAAGTGAGGGATCATTTTTACATTTTTCATCAAGTCCCTGTTAATATTGGAGAACTCTGTGTCCATTCTTGATGCACAACTTGCCTAAACGTGCAAGTGAAGTTATACAACTTTAGAACACTTTCCCACCAGGAGACTCGAAACCTAGCCAGCACAGAAGCCTTCCAGCAACTGGCATAACAGGTACGCCTTTAACCCACTCCACCACGCTCAGACCCTTAAAAAGAGAAGGTAATTTCGGAGTATTTATACACACCAAAGATTACCTCCTCCCAAGGGCAACTAGAGCAAGTGAGGGGTCATTTTCACGTTTTTCATCAAGTCCCTGTTATTATGTTAGAACTCTGTGTCTATGCTTGATGCACAACTTGCCTAAACGCGCAAGTGAAGTTATACAACTTTAGAACACTTTCCGACCAGGAGACTCGAACCCTAGTCAGCTCAGTATAACCCACTGCACCACGCTCAGACCCTTAAAAGAGATGGTAATTTCGGAGAATTTATACAAACCAAAGATTACCACCTCCCAAGGGCAACTAGAGCAAGTGAGGGGTCATTTTTACGTTTTTCATCAAGTCCCTGTTAATATGGGAGAACTCTGTGTCTATGCTTGATGCACAACTTGCCTAAATGCGCAAGTGAAGTTATACAACTTCAAAACACTTTCCCACTAGGAGACTCGAACCCTAGCCAGCACAGAAGCCTTCCAGCATTTGGCATAACAGGTACGCCTTTAACCCACTGCACCACGCTCAAACCCTTAAAAGAGATGGTAATTTCGTTGTATTTATACAAACCAAAGATTACCACCTCCCAAGGGCAACTAGAGCAAGTGAGGGGTCATTTTTACGTTTTTCATCAAGTCCCTTTTAATATGGGAGAACTCTGTGTCTATGCTTGATGCACAACTTGCCTAAACGCGCAAGTGAAATTATACAACTTTAGAACACTTTCCCAACAGGAGACTCGAACCCTAGCCAGCACCGAAGCCTTCCAGCCACTGGCATAACAGGTACGCCTTTAACCCACTGCACCACGCTGAGACCCTTAAAAGAGATTGTAATTTCGGAGTATTTATACACACCAAAGATTACCACCTCCTCAGAGCAACTAGAGTAAGTGAGGGGTCATTTTTTCATTTTTTATCAAGTCCCTGTTAATATGGGAGAACTCTGTGTCTATGCTTGATGCACAACTTGCCTAAACGCGCAAGTGAAGTTATACAACTTTAGAACACTTTCCCACCAGGAGACTCGAAACCTAGCCAGCACAGAAGCCTTCCAGCAACTGGCATAACAGGTACGCCTTTAACCCACTCCACCACGCTCAGACCCTTAAAAAGAGAAGGTAATTTTGGAGTATTTATACACACCAAAGATTACCTCCTCCCAAGGGCAACTAGAGCAAGTGAGGGGTCATTTTAACATTTTTCATCAAGTACCTTTTAATATGGGAGAACTCTTTGTCTATGCTTGATGCACAACTTGCCTAAATGTGTAAGTGAAGTTATGCAACTTTAGAACACTTTCCCACCAGAGACTCGAACCCTAGCCAGCACAGAAGCCTTCCAGCAACTGGCATAACAGGTACGCCTTTAACCCACTGCACCACGCTCAGACCCTTAAAAGAGATGATAATTTCGGAGTATTTATGCACACCAAAGATTACCACCTCCCAAGGGCAACTAGAGCAAGTGAGGGGTCATTTTTACGTTTTTCATCAAGTCCCTGTTAATATGGGAGAACTCTGTGTCTAAGCTTGATGCACAACTTGCCTAAACGCGCAAGTGAAATTATACAACTTTAGAACACTTTCCCACCAGGAGACTCGAACCCTAGCCAGCACAGAAGCCTTCCAGCAACTGGCATAACAGGTACGCCTTTATCCCACTGCACCACGCTCAGACCCTTAAAAGAGATTGTAATTTCGGAGTATTTATACACACCAAAGATTACCACCTCCTCAGAGCAACTAGAGTAAGTGAGGGGTCATTTTTTCATTTTTTATCAAGTCCCTGTTAATATGGGAGAACTCTGTGTCTATGCTTGATGCACAACTTGCCTAAACGCGCAAGTGAAGTTATACAACTTTAGAACACTTTCCCACCAGGAGACTCGAAACCTGGCCAGCACAGAAGCCTTCCAGCAACTGGCATAACAGGTACGCCTTTAACCCACTCCACCTCGCTCAGACCCTTAAAAAGAGAAGGTAATTTTGGAGTATTTATACACACCAAAGATTACCTCCTCCCAAGGGCAACTAGAGCAAGTGAGGGGTCATTTTAACATTTTTCATCAAGTCCCTTTTAATATGGGAGAACTCTTTGTCTATGCTTGATGCACAACTTGCCTAAATGTGTAAGTGAAGTTATGCAACTTTAGAACACTTTCCCACCAGAGACTCGAACCCTAGCCAGCACAGAAGCCTTCCAGCAACTGGCATAACAGGTACGCCTTTAACCCACTGCACCACGCTCAGACCCTTAAAAGAGATGATAATTTCGGAGTATTTATGCACACCAAAGATTACCACCTCCCAAGGGCAACTAGAGCAAGTGAGGGGTCATTTTTACGTTTTTCATCAAGTCCCTGTTAATATGGGAGAACTCTGTGTCTAAGCTTGATGCACAACTTGCCTAAACGCGCAAGTGAAATTATATAACTTTAGAACACTTTCCCACCAGGAGACTCGAACCCTTGCCAGCACAGAAGCCTTCCAGCAACTGGCATAACAGGTACGCCTTTATCCCACTGCACCACGCTCAGACCCTTAAAAGATATGATAATTTCGGAGTATTTATACAAACCAAAGATTACCACCTCCGAAGGGCAACTAGAGCAAGTGAGGGGTCATTTTTACGTTTTTCATCAAGTCCCTGTTAATATGGGAGAACTCTGTGTCTATGCTTGATGCACAACTTGCCTAAACGCGCAAGTGAAATTATACAACTTTAGAACACTTTCCCACCAGGAGACTCGAACCCTAGCCAGCACAGAAGCCTTCCAGCAACTGGCATAACAGGTACGCCTTTATCCCACTGCACCACGCTCAGACCCTTAAAAGATATGATAATTTCGGAGTATTTATACACACCAAAGATTACCACCTCCCAAGGGCAACTAGAGCAAGTGAGGGATCATTTTTATATTTTTCATCAAGTATCTGTTAATATTGGAGAACTCTGTGTCCATTCTTGATGCACAACTTGCCTAAACACGCAAGTGAAGTTATATAACTTTAGAACACTTTCCCACCAGGAGACTCGAACCCTAGCCAGCACAGAAGCCTTCCAGCATTTGGCATAACAGGTACGCCTTTAACCCACTGCACCACGCTCAAACCCTTAAAAGAGATGGTAATTTCGGAGTATTTATACAAACCAAAGATTACCACCTCCCAAGGGCAACTAGAGCAAGTGAGGGGTCATTTTTACGTTTTTCATCAAGTCCCTGTTAATATGGGAGAACTCTGTGTCTATGCTTGATGCACAACTTGCCTAAACGCGCAAGTGAAATTATACAACTTTAGAACACTTTCCCACCCGGAGACTCGAACCCTAGCCAGCACAGAAGCCTTCCAGCAACTGGCATAACAGGTACGCCTTTATCCCACTGCACCATGCTCAGACTCTTAAAAGATATGATAATTTCGGAGTATTTATACACACCAAAGATTACCACCTCCCAAGGGCAACTAGAGCAATTGAGGGATCATTTTTCCTTTTTTCATCAAGTCCCTGTTAATATTGGAGAACTCTGTGTCCATTCTTGATGCACAACTTGCCTAAACACGCAAGTGAAGTTATATAACTTTAGAACACTTTCCCACCAGGAGACTCGAACCCTAGCCAGCACCGAAGCCTTCCAGCAACTGGCATAACAGATACGCCTTTAACCTACTGCACCACGCTCAGACCCTTAAAAGAGATTGTAATTTCGGGGTATTTATACACACCAAAGATTACCACCTCCTCAGGGCAACTAGAGTAAGTGAGGGGTCATTTTTACGTTTTTTATCAAGTCCCTGTTAATATGGGAGAACTCTGTGTCTATGCTTGATGCACAACTTGCCTAAACGCGCAAGTGAAGTTATACAACTTTAGAACACTTTCCCACCAGGAGATTCGAAACCTAGCCAGCACAGAAGCCTTCCAGCAACTGGCATAACAGGTACGCCTTTAACCCACTCCACCACGCTCAGACCCTTAAAAAGAGAAGGTAATTTCGGAGTATTTATACACACCAAAGATTACCTCCTCTCAAGGGTAACTAGAGCAAGTGAGTGGTCATTTTTACGTTTTTCATCAAGTCCCTGTTAATATGGGAGAACTCTGTGTCTAAGCTTGATGCACAATTTGCCTAAACGCACAAGTGAAGTTATACAACTTTAGAACACTTTCCCCCCAGGAGACTCGAACCCTAGCCAGCACAGAAGCCTTCCACCAACTGGCATAACAGGTACGCCTTTAACCCACTGCACCACGCTCAGACCCTTAAAAAGAGATGGTAATTTTGGATTATTTATACAAACCAAAGATTACCACCTCCGAAGGGCAACTAGAGCAAGTGAGGGGGTCATTTTTACATTTTTCATCAAGTCCCTGTTTATATGGGAGAACTCTGTATCTATGCTTGATGCACAACTTGCCTAAATGCGCAAGTGAAGTTATACAACTTTAAAACACTTTCCCACCTGGAGACTTGAACCCTAGCCAGCACAGAAGCCTTCCAGCATTTGGCATAACAGGTACGCCTTTAACCCACTGCACCACGCTCAAACCCTTAAAAGAGATGGTAATTTCGGAGTATTTATACAAACCAAAGATTACCACCTCCCAAGGGCAACTAGAGCAAGTGAGGGGTCATTTTTATGTGACCCCTTGATGGGGTCACCATGGATTCTCCCCTAGGTGTCCTGTTTGCAAACATCTACATGGGTACCATCGAGCAAAAAGTCTTAGTCGACATGAACTTAAAAGCGGCCATATACTGCAGGTATGTTGACGACATTTTTACACAGGTACCTGATGTCAGACATCTGCAGGAGCTGAAGGAGGCATTTGAGCAGAATTCTGTGTTGCGTTTCACTTACGAGATGGAGAAGAATGGGAAGCTGCCCTTTCTAGATGTAACAGTCATGGAACATAGGAATATGCCTAAATGCCAACAGTGACTGCCCAGACAGGTACAAGAGGAGAGTTGTTAACGCATATGTCGACCGTGCTCTCAGCCACAGCTTAGAAAAAAGCAAGTCGACGAAGTACTCTGTAGGGTAAGGCAGGCCCTAGTCAACAATGGCTTCTCCAATGGTTTTGTGGAAGACATCATAAGAAGGAAAGTGAAACGCCATGCAACCTCTGAAGAGACAACTAATACAACACCTATACCCCCTATTAGACTATTTTACAGGAACTTCTTTTCCACAGCCCATAAAACGGAGGAAAGGGTCCTGAAAGATATTGTTAGTAGAAACGTTATCCCTACAGACAAAAATCAGAAGATACAACTGACAATTTACTATAAAACCAAAAAAATGACCAGCCTACTCATGAGAATCTCTCCAGACACAAAACAGAACGCTTTAAAAGAGATCAATATCGTCTATGCCTTCAAATGCCCTCTTGGGGACTGTAAGCCTCAAAAAACTCAGTATATAGGCAAGACATCAACATCTCTTTCCAGGCGTTTAACGATGCATAAGCAACAGGGCCCCATTAAGGAACATATAGTCTCGTCTCACAACCAAACCATCACCAGAGAAATCTTAGCAAACAACACAGAAATCATCGATAGATACAGCGATAGCAGGCGGCTTTACGACTGCGAGGCACTACACATCAAAAAGTCAACACCAGCAATCAACAGCCAATTAATGCACAACTATATTCTACCCACTTCAAGACTCCACTCCAATATAGAAGCATCAAGAAATATGGGCCAATAAAAATAGGCCTTCTGCAGTTACCTACCTTTAATACCCATTGTTTCGTGTCCTGTCTTGTGTTAAAAGTTTATTTTCACCTCATCCAAAACTATTGTAACATGTCACCTCACCCAAATGTAGGTATAAAAACTAGAAGATGTTTAAGCTCTATTCAGTTAAAGTTGTGTTTGTGTGTGTGTAAACTAACGTCTCTGAAAATGTAATAAGTTTTATGAAATGCGCTCAAGTGTTGCGTCAGACTAGAAATAAAAATGAATTTTGGAGAATTGATTTTTGAATTACCATCAACAGTGAAAAGAAACGTAAGAAAGATCGAGAAAATTAGTGCTAGATTTATTATTCTTACTTTTTTGGTCATATTTAATAATATATGTCTACAGGAAAGACTGATACCAAAATATACTAATATATATATGTATATATATATATATATATATATATATATATATATATATATATATATATATATATATATATATATATATATATATATATATTAGTATATTTTGGTAGCAGTCTTTCCTGTAGACATATATTATTAAATATGACCGAAAAAGTAAGATTAATAACTCTAACACGAATTTTCTCAATCTTTCGTACAATACGCTTCACTGTTGGAGGTAAATAAAAAATCACTTCTCCAAAATTCATTTTTATTTCTAGTCTGACGCGACACGGGCGCGTTTCGTAAAACTTATTACATTTTCAAAGACTTCACAAATACACAACTGATTAGAACTTACGTCTCTCTGATATTATATCTACATTTGAGTGAGGTGGGAAGGATGATGTGGCATTAACACAAGACAGAACAGGGGATATTAATAGGGTATTAAAAGTATCAACACAAGACAGAACAGAAAACAATGGGTATTGGATAGAAGTGTTTGTAGAAAGCCTATTGGTCCATATTTCTTGATGCTTCTATATTGGAGCGGAGTCTTGAGGTGGGTAGAATATAGTTGTGCAATAATTGGCTGTTGATTGCTGGTGTTGACTTCTTGATGTGTAGTGCCTCGCAAACGTCAAGCCGCCTGCTATCGCTGTATTTATCGATGATTTCTGTGTTGTTTACTAGGATTTCTCTGGCGATGGTTTGGTTATGGGAAGAGATTATATGTTCCTTAATGGAGCCCTGTTGCTTATGCAACAGGGCTCTATATATATATATATATATATATATATATATATATATATATATATATATATATATATATATATATATATATATATATATATATATATATATATATATATATATTTATATATATATATATATATATATATATATATATATATATATATATATATTTATATATATATATATATATATATATATATATATATATATATATATATATATATATATATATATATATATATGTCGTACCTAGTAGCCAGAACTCACTTCTCAGCCTACTATGCAAGGCCCAATTTGCCTAATAAGCCAAGTTTTACTGAATTAATATATTTTCTCTAATTTTTTTCTTATGAAATGATAAAACTACCCATTTCATTATGTATGAGGTCAATTTTTTTTTATTGGAGTTAAAATTAACGTAAATATATGACCGAACCTAACCAACCCTACCTAACCTAACCTAACCTATCTTTATAGGTTAGGTTAGGTTAGGTAGCCGAAAACGTTAGGTTAGGTTAGGTTAGGTAGGTTAGGTAGTCGAAAAAACATTAATTCATGAAAACTAGGCTTATTAGGCAAATCGGGCCTTGCATAGTAGGCTAAGAAGTGAGTTCTGGCTACTAGGTACGACATATATATATATATACATATATATATATATATATATATATATATATATATATATATATATATATATATATATATATATATATATATATATATATATATATATATATATATATATATATATATATATATATATTGTGACGATAATCTCTTTCAATAGAGATTGAGCCTGCTCTTCCCTATATCATTTATGTCATTCTACAAGTACAAGATGCTACATTAAAGATACGTCCACCAGTATCACAAAACGTTTTGCCCACTAAGCAAAGCGTACCTTGCACCACCCGACACGCCGGCTTTCCACTCGTTGTCAACGAGCAAACTACCCATTCTCTGCCTGCCTGCTCCTGATTGGCTGGTGTATCGCCGACAGCACACCTGCACCTGCACTCATGCCATCTACCTGAGTTGACGTCTGGGCCAGCTCACTCCGTCCTCCTCAGAATATCTCTGTGCTCTTAGAAGTTGACATCTCTCTCTAGTATACTAAGCCCTGGTTGTCGTGTACTAAGGGAGGTGGCAGCTCTAGCCAATATTCTCAGCACCTTATTATTATTGTCTTGCACATTATTTTATATTAGAGTAAATTTTCACATCTATTAATTATTCATGTTATTTTGTTTGATGACTTGTTTTGAATTTTATGTAAGCCAAGGGATTGTCTTGGTTCATATCTTGTTTTCTAAAGTAATTAAAATTTCATTGTTTATTTTGTGTTTTGCGTGTCTTCCCTTTACCTTACCACAGACAAACAGGCAAGTAGTCTCTTTTTTTTTATGTAAGTGTGACAAGGCATTAACACCTGCCATTGGAGGACTGTCGATCATCAACACTCCAACACTTTACCGTCACATTTCATGGGGGCCTGTCCGGGAGCTTCACTCAGGTACTAGTACCAGAACTTAAATTTGTGGTAAGCGTACTTGGCTTTGGTACAGTTGCTTTTCACTATTTTCCATATTCAATATTATTTTCATATGGTGCTGTTTGTATTGTGCATTCCGAGAGTAGCATATGGTGAGTGTGAGACAACTTTCGATTACGTGGTGACTGTAGACCTCAATTATTCTCTTAATTGGTCATCTCTCCGTGTTATTACTGGTGTTTACCACCTTTTGTCCCTAGGATATTTCTCATATTTTCGGCAGATCATCATATTGGTACCCTGGTACTGTGGTCTGTCCCCGGGTCAAGAGCACCTAATCTTCTGCAATCCGACTGTAGGAGGATAAAGAGGGCCATAGTTCCTCTAGCACGAACTTTGTTGCTGAATTGGGACCTCAGCAGCAGTTCTCGTCACCAGTTGACACATCGCACCCCTACACGTCGGTCAGAGATGATGATATTTACATTGGTAGGGAATTAGCCTTCTTTTTCAGAGCACAAAAGTTCGCTAATTCTGTAAGTATCATATTAATTTCAGTGGGAAAAACTTGCTTATGTCCTATAGAGACTCGGCAAGGTATGCCTACATTCTTGGACTACCTAATTCACTTTTGAGGCAATTAAATGTTTCATTTGTTTTAGAAACTCAGTTTCGCTTACTTAGTAGGATTTTCTTGCCCTTATCCTCTTACATTGAGTATCGGGTACAGGATTTCCTGCGATCTTGATTTATTAGTCATTTTCCATCTTGAAATTAACATTAATTGTTAACGATTCCACAGGATAGGTACCAGTTGCCACGTTGTCCTGTTTCTGACATTCACCATATCACAACAGTATATTTGTTATACATTTATTTGCTAATTTCACCATGTTTCGTCTCCAAGCTTTCCGTGCAGATCCAGCAGGTGAAATAGGGAACTTAAGTCGTGCCAAGAGGACCGAATTACAAATTACAAACTCTTGCACATGAGTATCGACTAGATGTTCCCCATGGAGCCAACAAAAATGAACTGCATAACCTGTTTCTGGATTATCTCATAGAGGAAGGTAAGATTGACTCTGAAACTCACGAAACTTACTCTATTGCAGATAAACCTGGTTTGGCAACTATGAAACTCAAACTATAACTTGCCAAGATCGAGAGAGAACAACAAAGGGAAGCAGCTGCAATACGAAAGGAAGAAAAGGAACGTGAAGTCGCCCTCAAAGAACGAGAAGCTGCACTGAGGAAGGAAGAAAAGGAATGAGAAGCGACCCTGGCAAAAGAAGCCCTACAAATAAAGGAATGTGAAGCAGCCTTGAGGAAAGAAGAACAAGAACGTGAGATTGCAATACTCCATGAACGTGAGCGAGTACAGCTTGAAGCAAAACATCGTCACCTGGAGATGCAACGCGAGCATGACAAACAACAAGCAGCTCTGGCTATGGAATGTCGTCAACAAGAATTCGCGTTGGAAACTACACACCTCACTCAACGCCAGCAAGCTACCGCCAGTCTTCCTGTAAGTTTCAATATCTCCCATGCAAGTCAGTTATTGCCACTATTTGTAGAGACAGAGGTCGACGTATTTTTTACCACCTTTGAGACCTTACTAATCAACTTAGCTGGCCTGCCGACCAATGGGCTACCCTTCTCAGAGTACAGTACATCTCACAGGTAGAGCTGCAGTTACAGTCAGTACTTTGGCGTCTGAGAATGACTACCAGACCCTGAAGCAAGCAGTGTTGAACGCTTACCTTCTCTCCACCGAAAGCTACCGAAGAAAATTCCGTGACCACCTAAAGGCAAGTACCACCACCTTTCTAGAATTTGCTAATACAAAAAGGAGATATTTTATGAAATGGCTGGAAGCAGCACATGTCTCTACCTTTGCAGAACTCGTCAACCTCATGCTAGTTGAAGAATTCTTGAGGCGTGTGCCTCCTCCTGTCCGTTTATATTTAGCAGATAAAGAAGAGATCGACTACCTAAAATGTGCTAAGTCGGCTGACTCTTACAGCCTCATCCACCGGCTGACACCAGAACCACCTTCCAGTAAGAAGTCTTGGTACAGTTACGAGAAAGTGAGTACCGATCAAGCTGGCTCGCAATTGTACTGTAAGTATTGTAGACTCTATGGACATACCATAGATAAATGTGGTAAGTCTCAATACAAAGGTAATACTGAACCCACTAAAACCAAACAGACTCCTAAGTCCGGTAAGCCTGTGATGAATGTTGGTGTTCATGTTAATGATCTTTCTCTCTTCAGTAAACACCTGTATCCTGGAACTGTCTCTACCAACGGTTCAGATCCGGAGGGATGTTTCAAACTGAAGATCTTGAGGGACACAGCGGCTCTTCAATCAATCCTTTTGAAATCGGCTGTGCCCAATATCGCCTACACCGAGGAAACCGTCTTCATCACTGACCTCACTGCTACCACTCCTTATCTACTCGCCAGAGTCCACCTGGATTGTCCCTTCGTGACCGGTGAAGTCCAAGTCGCCATCAGGGAAAAGCCTTTTCCCATGCCTGGAGTGCAACTTTTCCTGGGCAACGACTTGGCAGAAGACCTGCAACCGACCAACCTGATCGTCATGGACAAACCCCAGGTGTGTACCTCTGTAATGGATAATCCCATCTTTGAGTATGTTCCAGGAAAGGTTCAAGAGAGTGATGAAGTTTCTCCCCTGGTTTTAGTGACCACCCGTGCACAAGCTGCACGACCACAGCCAGCTGACTCTACTGCTACCGCTGTCCCTCAAGACCCTCAGAAACTACCCCCGAATCTGACCACGTTGGAGTTCCGTAAGTTACTTAGGGAAGATCTTACCTTGACACCATTATTCTTCCAGGCTGAGACTCAACCTGACAGTATTCCTGGGTTCTTTCTAGAGAACGAGTTGCTCTACCGCAGATACAGACCCAGTAATCTGAAGGAGGTGGACGATTGGGACAACGTCGAACAACTAGTGATTCCTACCAGCCTGCGGCCCACTATTCTACACCTGGCCCACAGAGCACTTTCGCACTACGGTTTTAACAAGACCTACCACGGAATCCGTCAAGACTACTACTGGCCAGGTATGGTAAATAGCGTCAAACAGTGTCATACATGTCAGATGGTAGGTAAACCGAACATCTCTATCCCCAGAGCACCACTGACACCCATCCAGGTGCCTGCGGAACCTTTCCACAGACTTATTATAGACTGTGTGGGTCCTTTACTTCGGACCAGTTCTGGCAACGTCTATATACTAACCATCCTGTGTCCTAGCACCAGATTCCCCATAGCAGTTCCAGTAAAAACATTATGGCTGCTACTGTGGTGAAACACTTATTGAAGATCTTCACCCAGTATGGATTTCCAAGGGAGGTTCAGAGCGACTGTGGCACCAACTTCACCAGTGATCTCTTCAAGAGGACACTGGAAGAGTTCAACATCACACAGGTATTGTCCAGCCCCTATCATCCTGCTTCACAGGGTTCTCTTGAGCGTAGTCATCAGACTATTAAAGCACTCCTGAAGAAGTTTTGCAATGAAACCTCTAAGGATTGGGATAAGCAACTAGATCTCATTATGTGTATATTTAGAAGTCTTCCCAATGAGTCTCTAGGAGTATCTCCTTATGAGATGCTCTACGGATGTAAGTGCCGTATTCCTCTCAAAGCTTATAAAGACTCTCTACGTCATGCCACCTTCAGTGACCATCAGAATGTGCCCCAGTTTCTTCAAAACCTACAACACATTCTAGAGAGGGTGCATAACTTTGCTAAGGATAATCTATTGAAAGCACAGGAGAGGATGAAGACTCATTACGACCAGAACAGCAAAGTAAGGAGATTTAAACCGGGAGACTTCGTGTTGGCCTATTTCCCTATCCCAGGTTCTCCCTTGCAAAACAGGTTTTCAGGACCCTGCCGCATCAAGGAGTGCAGACACAACCACAACTACGTTCTAGAGACTCCAGATAGGCGGCGGAAGACCCAGTTGTGCCAAGTCAACCTCCTGAAGCTGTATAACGCTACTCCTCCCACTGTGTTAGTAGCATATTCGTCCTTTAAAGGTCCATACATCCACAGTGAGACCTTCCCTGCTTCTCCTCCCGAAAGCACTGACACTGAGTCAGCGCTTTCCAATTCGGAAATCCTCCCTGATCTTCATAACTATTTTCAGGACCATAATAGTGCTCCTTTGCCATATTCTAATCCTATTCTCGCCTCGCGAGATATAACCAAGCCTTTCATCCTCCATGTCGACGCCAGTGGTACCGGCATCGGGGGTGTCCTGATGCAGCAACGAGGCGAGGAGGTTCTACCTGTTAGCGACCACAGCTACAAGGAACTACAGCACAATCAACAGGGAGCTACTCATCGTCCTGAACTAGCAGCACTTCAAACAATACCTGAAAAGTGCTCGGTCTATCACCATCAACATGGACCACAACACCCTACACTTCCTGCAGCAAGCCCAATTCAACACTCGACGGCTTCTACAATGGGCTTGATATCTGCAGAAATTCAACCTGGAGATCTCTACATCACGGGTTCTGACAAAATCGTAGCCGACGCCCTCTCCAGAGTCTATGAAGTAGAGGCAACTCCACCTATCACTCTACCACATGAAGACGTAACTTCTTCCGGAACCGCAGGCTTCGGGGGAGAGTTGTGACGATAATCTCTTTCAAGAGAGATTGAGCCTGCTCTTCCCTATATCATTTACGTCATTCTACAAGTACAAGATGCTACATTAAAGATACGTCCACCAGTATCACAAAACGTTTTGCACAGGAAGCAAAGCGTACCTTGCACCACCCGACACGACGGCTCTCTACCCGTCGTCAACGAGCAAACTACCCATTCTCTGCCTGGCTGCTCCTAATTGGCTGGTGTATCGCCGACAGCACACCTGCACCTGCACTCACGCCCTCTACCTGAGTCGACGTCTGGGCCAGCTCACGCCATCCTCCTCAGAATATCTCTGTGCTCTTAGAAGTTGACATCTCTCTCTGGTATACTAGGCCCTGGTTGTCGTGTACTAAGGGAGGTGGCAGCTCTAGCCAATATTCTCAGCACCTTATTATTATTGTCTTGAACATTATTTTATATTAGAGTAAATTTTCACATCTATTAATTATTCATGTTGTTTTGTTTGTTGACTTGTTTTGAATTTTACGTAAGCCAAGGGATTGTCTTTGTTCATATCTTTGTTCATATTTCCTATTTCCTATTGTGGTTATTGGAAAAACCAATAGACTTGGAATGAGTGTGCATGTGTTTACATCGGCCAGACAGGTAAATCTCTTTCCTCGCGTTTAAAACAGCATTCATATGCTATTCGTACAGCCCAGCAATCCAGTGCATTGTATTTACATTCCAGTTTATGTAATCATTCTATCGACTTCACAGGGGCAAAATGTATTGTTAAAAGTAAGGATTTTGTTGAACGAAACGTGATCGAGTCTGCTCTGATCAAACATTGTAACAACAGCCTTAATGTGAGCCCCGGTATGTACAAGTTGGATCCCTATTTAAGCCTCAATATAGCACGTCAAAACAATATAACAATCTTTTAACACGTATGGCACTTGGAGATATTAATAGGAGCTGCCTTGTGTGGGCCAATAGGCCTTCTGCAGTTACCTTCTTTCTTATAATTCCTTTCCTCCACTTATTTTTGGTGGTCAGGTGATCTGCCCAGGCGGATATAAAGATCTGATCAGCAATCTTATCTTCATTCTACTTTGCTCTGATGAAGGCGAATTAGCCGAAAACGCGTTAAGCATTTTCTATTTTTCATATGTGGTTATTCTGCATACTTGGATCAGTGTTTTTGTGATCATTGTTGCATATATAATATATATATATATATATATATATATATATATATATATATATATATATATATATATATATATATATATATATATATATATATATGTCGTACCTAGTAGCCAGAACGCACTTCTCAGCCTACTATGCAAGGCCCGATTTGCCTAATAAGCCAAGTTTTCATGAATTAATATATTTTCTCTAATTTTTTTCTTATGAAAGGATAATGCTACCCATTTCATTATGTATGAGGCCAATTTTTTTTTATTTGAGTTAAAATTAACGTAGATATATGACCGAACCTAACCAACCCTACCTAACCTAACCTAACCTATCTTTATAGTTTAGGTTAGGTTAGGTAGCCGAAAAAGTTAGGTTAGGTTAGGTTATGTAGGTTAGGTAGTCGAAAAGCAATTAATTCATGAAAACTTGGCTTATTAGGCAAATCGAGCCTTGCATAGTAGGCTGAGAAGTGCGTTCTGGCTACTAGGTACGACATATATATATATATATATATATATATATATATATATATATATATATATATATATATATATATATATATATATATATATATATATATATATATATATACATATATATATATATATATATATATGTATATATATATATATATATATATATATATATATATATATATATATATATATATATATATATATATATATACATATATATATATATATATATATATATATATATTATATATATATATATATATATATATATATATATATATATATATATATATATATATATATATATATATATATATGCGAACAAGCCAGAATGGTCCCCTGGACAATATGCAACTGAAAACTCACACCCCAGAAGTGACTCGAACCCATACTCCCAGAAGCAACGCAACTGGTATGTACAAGACGCCTTAATCCACTTGACCATCACGACCGGACATAATGAGGTGATAGCCGAGGCTATTTGAACCACCCCACCGCCGGCACTCGGATAGTTATCTTGGGCATAGCATTTTACCAAATCACCTCATTATATATATATATATATATATACATATATATATATATATATATATATATATATATATATATATATATATATATATATATATATATATATATATATATGTCGTACCTAGTAGCCAGAACGCACTTCTCTGCCTACTATGCAAGGCCCGATTTGCCTAATAAGCCAAGTTTTCCTGAATTAATATATTTTCTCGTATTTTTTTCTTATGAAATGATAAAGCTACCCATTTCATTATGTCTGATGTCAATTTATTTTTATTGGAGTTAAAATTAACGTAGATATATGACCGAACCTAACCAACCCTACCTAACCTAACCTAACCTATCTTTATAGGTTAGGTTAGGTTATGTAGCCGAAAAAGTTAGGTTAGGTTAGGTTAGGTAGGTTAGGTAGTCGAAAAACAATTAATTCGTGAAAACTCGGCTTATTAGGCAAATTGGGCCCTGCATATTAGGCTGAGAAGTGCGTTCTGGCTACTAGGTACGACATATATATATATATATATATATATATATATATATATATATATATATATATATATATATATATATATATATATATATATATATATATATATATATATATATATATATATATATATATATATATATATTAGTATATTTTGGTAGCAGTCTTTCCTGTAGACATATATTATTAAATATGACCGAAAAAGTAAGATTAATAATTCTAACACGAATTTTCTCAATCTTTCGTACATTTCTTTTCACTGTTGGAGGTAATTCAAAAATCAATTCTCCAAAATTCATTTTTATTTCTAGTCTAGTCAAAAAATGAAAATAAATTTTGGAGAATTGATTTTTGAATTACCTCCAACAGTGAAAAGAAATGTACGAAAGATTGAGAAATTCGTTTTAGAATTATTAATCTTACTTTTTTCGGTCTTATTTAATAATATATATATATATATATATATGTATATACATATATATATATATATATATATATATATATATATATATATATATATATATATATATATATATATATATATATATATATATATATATATATATATATATATATATATATATATGTCGTACCTAATAGCCAGAACGCACTTCTCAGCCTACTATTCAAGGCCCGATTTGCCTAATAAGCCAAGTTTTCATGAATTAATGTTTTTTCGTCTACCTAACCTACCTAACCTAACCTAACCTAGCTTTTTTTGGCTACCTAACCTAACCTTACCTATAAATATAGGTTAGGTTAGGTTAGGTAGGGTTGGTTAGGTTCGGTCATATATCTACGTTAATTTTAACTCCAATAAAAAAAAATTGACCTCATACATAGAGAAAAGGGTTGCTTTATCATTTCATAAGAAAAAAATTATAGTAAATATATTAATTCAGGAAAACTTGGCTTATTAGGCAAATCGGGCCTTGAATAGTAGGCTGAGAAGTGAGTTCTGGCTACTAGGTACGACATATATATATATATATATATATATATATATATATATATATATATATGTCGTACCTAGTAGCCAGAACTCACTTCTCAGCCTACTATGCAAGGCCCGATTTGCCTAATAAGCCAAGTTTTCATGAATTAATGTTTTTTCGACAACCTAACCTACCTAACCTAACCTAACCTAACGTTTTTGGCTACCTAACCTAACCTAACCTATAAAGATAGGTTAGGTTAGGTTAGGTAGGGTTGGTTAGGTTCGGTCATATATCTACGTTAACTTTAACTCCAATAAAAAAAAATTGACCTCATACATAGAGAAAAGGGTTGCTTTATCATTTCATAAGAAAAAAATTAGAGAAAATATATTAATTCAGTAAAACTTGGCTTATTAGGCAAATCGGGCCTTGCATAGTAGGCTGAGAAGTGAGTTCTGGCTACTAGGTACGACATATATATATATATATATATATATATATATATATATGTCGTACCTAGTAGCCAGAACTCACTTCTCAGCCTACTATGCAAGGCCCGATTTGCCTAATAAGCCAAGTTTTACTGAATTAATATATTTTCTCTAATTTTTTTCTTATGAAATGATAAAGCTACCCATTTCATTATGTATGAGGTCAATTTTATTTTATTGGAGTTAAAGTTAACGTAGATATATGACCGAACCTAACCAACCCTACCTAACCTAACCTAACCTATCTTTATAGGTTAGGTTAGGTTAGGTAGCCAAAAACGTTAGGTTAGGTTAGGTTAGGTAGGTTAGGTTGTCGAAAAAACATTAATTCATGAAAACTTGGCTTATTAGGCAAATCGGGCCTTGCATAGTAGGCTGAGAAGTGAGTTCTGGCTACTAGGTACGACATATATATATATATATATATATATATATATATATATATATGTCGTACCTAGTAGCCAGAACTCACTTCTCAGCCTACTATTCAAGGCCCGATTTGCCTAATTAGCCAAGTTTTCCTGAATTAATATATTTACTATAATTTTTTTCTTATGAAATGATAAAGCAACCCTTTTCTCTATGTATGAGGTCAATTTTTTTTTATTGGAGTTAAAATTAACGTAGATATATGACCGAACCTAACCAACCCTACCTAACCTAACCTAACCTATATTTATAGGTAAGGTTAGGTTAGGTAGCCAAAAAAAGCTAGGTTAGGTTAGGTTAGGTAGGTTAGGTAGACGAAAAAACATTAATTCATGAAAACTTGGCTTATTAGGCAAATCGGGCCTTGAATAGTAGGCTGAGAAGTGCGTTCTGGCTATTAGGTACGACATATATATATATATATATATATATATATATATATATATATATATATATATATATATATATATATATATATATATATATATATATATATATATATATATATATATATGTCGTACCTAGTAGCCAGAACGCACTTCTCAGCCTACTATGCAAGGCCCGATTTGCCTAATAAGCCAAGTTTTCCTGAATTAATATATTTTCTCTAATTCTTTTCTTATGAAATGATAAAGCTACCCATTTCATTGTGTATGAGGTCATTTTTTTTATTGGAGTTAAAATTAACGTAGATATATGACCGAACCTAACCAACCCTACCTAACCTAACCTAACCTATCTTTACAGGTTAGGTTAGGTTAGGTAGCCGAAAAAGTTAGGTTAGGTTAGGTTAGGTAGGTTAGGTAGTCGAAAAACAATTAATTCATGAAAACTTGGCTTATTAGGCAAATCGGGCCTTGCATAGTAGGCTGAGAAGTGCGTTCTGGCTACTAGGTACGACATATATATATATATATATATATATATATATATATATATATATACATATATATATATATATATATATATATATATATATATATATATATATATATATATATATATATATATATATATATATATATATATATATATATATATATGCGAACAAGCCTGAATGGTCCCCAGGACAATATGCAACTGAAAACTACTGGGGACCAGTAGTTAATGGTCCCCAGTTGTCCTGGGGACCATTCAGGCTTGTTCGCATTTGTGTTCCTCACGTGTGCCCCAAAGAATGAGGTGATTTGGTAAAATGCTATGCCCAAGATTACCATCCGAGTGCCGGCGGTGGGGTGGTTCAAATAGCTTCGGCTATCACCTCATTTTGTCCGGTCGTGATGGTCAAGTGGATTAAGGCGTCTTGTACATACCAGTTGCGTTGCTCCTGGGAGTATGGGTTCGAGTCACTTCTGGGGTGTGAGTTTTCAGTTATATATATATATATATATATATATATATATATATATATATATATATATATATATATATATACATATATATATATATATATATATATGTATATATATATATATATTTATATATATATATATATATATATATATATATATATATATATATATATATATATATATAATATATGACCGAACAAATAAGATTAATAATTGTAACACAAATTTTCTCAATATTTCGTATGTTTCTTTTCACTGTTGATGGTAATTGAAAAATCAATTCTCCAAAATTACTTTTTATTTCTAGTCTCACGCGACACTTGAATGCGTTTCATAATTTATTACATTTTCAAAGACTTTTAGTGTACACACACACAACTAAAACCTGCAAACACTAAACAGAGTTGTTACTGTGCTATTATTTAAACAGCTTTCATTTTATTTCATACCCGCATTTTGGGTGAGGTGATATGTTACTACAGTTTTGGATGAGGTGAACAAAACTTTCAACACAGGACAGAACACGAAACAATGGGTATTAAATGGGTACATTGAAGGTAAGAATGGAAGTAACTGCAGAGGGCCCATTGGCCCATATTTCTTGATGCTTCTATACTGGAGCGGAGTCTTGAAGTACGTAGAATATAGTTGTGCATTAATTGGCTTTTGATTGCTGGTGTTGACTTCTTGATGTGTAGTGCTTTGCAGATGTCAAGCCGACTGCTATCGCTGTATCTATCGATGATTTCTGTGTTGTTTGCTAAGATTTCTCTGGTGATGGTCTGGTTGTGGGAACAGATTATATGTTCCTTAATGGAGCCCTGTTGCTTATGCATCGTTAATCGCCTGGAAAGAGATGTTGTTGTCTTGCCTATATACTGAGTTTTTTTAGGCTTTCAGTCCCCAAGAGGGCATTTGAAGGCATAGACGACGTTCGTCTCTTTTAAAGCGTTCTGCTTTGTGTCTGGAGAGTTTCTCATGAGTAGGCTGGCCATTTTCTTGGTTTTATAGTAAATCGTCAGTTGTATCTTCTGATTTTTGTCTGTAGGGATAACGTTTCTATTAACAATATCTTTCAGGACCCTTTCCTCCGTTTTATGAGTGTGGAAAAGAAGTTCCTGTAAAATAGTCTAATAGGGGGTATTGGTGTTGTGTTAGTTGTCTCTTCGGAGGTTGCATGGCGTTTCACTTTCCTTCTTATGATGTCTTCAACGAAACCATTATAGAATCCGTTGTTGACTAGGACCTGCCATACCCTACAGAGTTCTTCGTCAACTTGCTTCCATCCTGAGCTGTGGCTGAGAGCACGGTTGACATAAGCGTTAACAACACTTCTATTGTACCTGTCTGGGCAGTCACTGTTGGCATTTAGGCACATTCCTATGTTTGTTTCCTTATTGTCTGGGACAGGCTGATGCGGTTTCGGCAGACCTTAGTATTTGATACGCTCATGTTAAGTATACCATTCTCGTTTGATGCATCATCCTAGATTGTATATTTGTGGGTAGTCTGTCGTTATACAGCATGGATACCTAATATACAACGTTAGTTTATTTTCAACAATTTCTCCGTTTTCATGAATATTTGAAATAATTCGTAGCCTAATCAAATGCTACTTAAATTTCTCTGATTTCAGCGTGTATACGAGGAGTCGACAAGTTGTTTCTCATCATTTGTGATATTCACCTCGGCTTCTTTCTTTATTGGGATCCTGTGACCATGAGAACGAATGATGAAATGGCGTTACAGAAATCGTCTTACAGATAAGACATTTATTTCGTACAAATTTATCTAAGAATATTACTGATTTCCATATAATTCATATAGGATCTTTACAGTGAATAATTTATTGCCAGAAATGATGATTTGGTAATTAATGTGTTTGCTCTGACTGGTGCTCAGTAATTCATAATCTTTAATATTCATAATTTGAGTTATCATATCTTTGAATCTATTGTAGTTTAGATTTACTATGTTACTAACTCAACAATGAACTAGTGATGAACCACACTGGTTCCTAGATATATATGAACTTCTAGAAATACCCCCCCCCCAATGTTGATATTTGAGGCTTTGACTTTAATTAATTAATAATACAGTATATTAATTATTTTCAAGTGATTATTCATGTAATTATTTTCCATAGACACTGGTTCTCTAGTGTCATTCTAATGATCACTTTTATTCGTTTTCCCTCTTTTCTCAAAAGTGGGTGGTCCTTCGATTTATTTAAATACAATAATCAAATAATTGAATATATGAGTCAAGCCCCAGAAATCCAACATTCACTATAGAGTGTGGCAGTCCCAATGCTTCTGCTCCTTCCTTTAGTATCCATGGTGAGATTCCATCCCGGCCTAAAGCCTTTGTCACATCCAACTCAAGCAAAAGCTTCCTTACATCCTCACTGATAATCCTAAATTCTTCTAGTGGTGCCTGGTTAACTATTCCCTCTCTTATCTCTGGAATTTCTCCTTGCTCTACGGTGAAGACATCCTGGAATATCGGTTCCTCAGTTCCTCGTACATTTCCTTGTCGTTTGTAGTGAATTTGTCTGTTCCTATCCTCACTTTCATTGCCCTAACCTTCACTGTTGTTTTTCCTCTTGATGTGGCTGTACAGCAATTTAGGTTGAGTCTTTGCCTTCCATGCTATTTCATTTTCGGCTCCTTTAATGTCAAAAAATGCTGAATACTGACTGTGTCATTAGCAAAGTAAATAACTATACAATTTGCTGTGCTCCTTCCTTAAGCAAATCCATTGGCCCCCCTCCCCTAGCCTGCCTATTTTGTGCAACGGTTGGTTTAGGATGATCCTATCTAGGATCTTGCATGTGCATGACACGAGACTGATAGGTCTGTAATTGCCAGGATCATTGGGCTTTGGTATTGGAACAATTATTGCATGCTTCCATTGTGTGGGCAACACTCCACTTAGGAGTGATTTGTTAAACGTGTTGAGTAGTGGATTCACAGACACCTCACATAGTGCATTGAGTATGTCATAGGTGACTCCATCTTCACCAAGTGTTGTACTTTTATCCTGTTTCATAGCCCCCCCTTACGTCCTTGGATTGGTTGGCCATACTCGTCATCACTAGACTGGGCTCTTGTTATCTAATTCTTCTGTCATTAAGTCGGAGGAGCTGTTCCCTGCTTATTTCTGCAGGGAGGGAGGAGGAGGATGTTGCATCACTCCACTTGTGAATTAGTTCCTCAGCCTAGCCCTTGGGGTCTTTCTGAGCCACAGGCCGGGTTCTGCCCTCATTAGCTATCTGATTGTTTTTGCCACACTTGTCTTGCAGATGTTTCCCTTCCAATAAAGCTAGTGAATTCAGGCCATTGTCTTTCAAGCTACTTAGTCTTTTCTTCCCTGGCTACTCGACACACAATTTTAAACAGCTATTGGTTACTTTCAGTGGGATGTCTCCGGTACTCTCTACTAATGTCTCTTGCATTTGCATTGAGCATCTTTATGTACTCGTTCTCATACCATTTTATTTTCTTCTTCTGAGGGTTACTTCGCCCAGTCGTACAGAGTGGAACTCTGAGACAGAGCTCAGTTTGGTTATTAATGTCATCAACAAATGTATCAATGTCTTCTGGGATTTTGTATTCCGTGAACCAGTCACTCATCTTATTTATGAAGTGCGTCCTCATATCCGATCATAGTGATAACCTTTTTCCTTTATTTGTCTCTTTCCTTTTCTTGCTTATGTCGACGGTGGTAATCAGTTCCCAGTTGTCACTAAATAAACTGTGCACAATGTGTGTACTGGCATCCGTAACCTGTGTATTCAGCAGGAGAGCATAGTCTAGTCTTCCTGCCTCCACCCAGGACCCTAAGGTTTTCACTTCTCCTAACATAGAGTGACAGATTCCGTCCATTGACATTGGGCTGATGACAGTTGGCACCAAAGTGTGGGTGACTGCCATTATGGTCACCGACCAGCAGGGTAGGTTCTTCGTCAGTATATTCAGGTAGTGTGTCAAGGTCAAGTTTATTCTGTTGCACATATAGGTTGATTATATGTAGGGCATTATTGTTTAAGTAAAGGGTTACCCCCAGTGATTCATACTCATCACCCATGTGGAGGTCATCAGTAATTTGTGCAGGTATGGTGTTACTGACATAGGTGATAAGACCCCATTTTCTTTCCTCTAAGGGCAAGGAGAACTTGTGATAACTGCTGAACCTTGGGGTTGAGTCATCACCCACCAGTATCTCCTGTAGCACTATGACGTCAGTTTGGTCTTCACGAACATATTGTATGATGTCATTAAATCTACTGCAAACTCCATTGCTAATCCATTGTAGGATAGTGACATTTTCTTCACTGTGGTTTTCCATCGTGGGGGTGTTGGTCATCAGATGTACTGTGTGCGGTGTTGTTGCTGGTGAGATTATGTGCACTGGTGGTGTGTGATATTGCATGTGCTGGTGATATTGCGTGTATTGGTGCAGGTGGTCAATGGTGCTGTGTTCACTAGTTTTAGTGTGGTGACTGATGTTGTTGTGTTCGCTGGTGCTGTTGTGTTCACTGGTATTGATGTGTTAATTTTAGTTGATATGTTCACTGGGGCATCGGTAGCACTGTATCTGCTCTTATGTGCCGTGGCTCCTGTTGCATCATCATGCACCAAGTTGCAACCTGCTAGACTCTCTCGAGACGAAGTCCGGACCTTCAGAAAGTGGAGTATGGTCTCCTGGTACATCTGAATTGTACGCAGGACATTCTCAAGTTTAAATGCTTGTTCTTTAATTCTTTAATCCATGTGATTGTTTATCACGTGGGTAATCACTGGTACCATATTGATCAGGATTTTGTTGTATGGTCCCAGTAAAATATTGGTTAGTGGGTGAAGAGGGGGAGGGGTTGGTTGGGTAGGAGGGAGGGTCGGCTGGGAGGCAGGAGATCTGGTTGAATGGGAGGCATTAGGGCGAATGGGTAGTGAGGAAAGGTTTGGGGTTAGTGAGAGAGGTAGAGCTGGGTGAGTTTGTGACAAGGAGGGTGACTGGTTGGGTCTGAGTCAGGTGGAGGTGGGTCACCGCACTCCCACCCAAGGGTGTTGTCGGTCTACTGTAAGCTGGGCCCCTGGACTGGACCCTGGATTGGACACTGGCTGGACCATGGGCTGGACCCTGGGCTGGACCCTGGGTTGGACCCTGGCTGGATCCTGGGCTGGACCCTAGGCTGGACCCTCGGTTGGACCCTGGGCTAGACCCTGGCTGGACCTTGGGTTGGACCCTGGGCTGGACCCTGGGTTTAACCCTGGCTGGACCCTGGGCTGGACCCTGGGTTGGACCCTGGCTGGACCCTGGGCTGGACCCTGGGCTGGAAAATAGGCTGGACCCTGGGCTGGACCCTGGCTTGCTGTGTTACTGTTCACAGAGCCATTCCCGCCCCTGTTCACTGGTCCACCTGTGGCTTGAGTCGGTGTTCTTCTCGAGCCCTGCTAATCAGGCCTCATTCTTCAATGTCGGTTCCAGGCATGATGGGGTGACGTGCAAGTGACACAATTAGGTATTACACCGCCACCCAAACCATGTGCAAGCTCATGCAGACACTGTTTGGTGTCGTGAGAGCCACTGTAACACCCACACCTAATTGGGCGATCACGTTGAACGTAATGTGGTCCCTTTCGGAAAACTTGAATTACTCATGTAATTCATTAAAATTGATACTATTTTCGATAGCTACGAACGGCCACCACTTTTTGTGAAAAAGTGGAAAACTAGGTAGAGCAAGTGGTTAAATATTTTTCCATGAACTAATGTCCTATGGATGTTCTTAATTAATAATACATTGAATATTAAAGGGACTGTATATTATGAGTCAAATTCACTTACCCAAAATGGAGGGTTACATGCTAAAAATTACTATATTCCAAGAATGATTTCAGTGATGGTTTTTCACTGAAGTAACTAAATGTAAATGATAATTAAATGGATTATGTAATAATTAGAGGCAAAGATACCTCAAGATACTACAGTAATATGGCAAAAAATATAACCAAATCAATGAGTTAGTAGTATTGATCTCATTAGGAGATCATTAAGGTAGCTAAGTTATTATGTCTACTTCAAAAGAGGTTAACAGCTAAGCTGTAAATTGAGAGTTGTGAAATCGGTTGCCACACTCCATTGACGACGTGTTGCGTTGGGCAAATTGTTGCCCGTGAAGGTGGGTAGTCTAGTTCCTCGGTTGACGTGGACTCGGGAGATGAAAGGCAATCACAATGTAGAAATCTTCTACGTAAATTAATACAGATATATCTAATAATACGGAATTCTTCCTCATGTAATTTAAACGATATATCTGACATTGTAGAATTCTTCTACAGACATTAATAAAATATATTCCTATATAAATTACGGAATACGGCTAGAGGGTAGACGTACTGGATTTTTTTTTGGTAAATAAATGGCCTAACGAAAACTAGTCTAAATGTTAAATGTGTACACGATAAATAAGTAGAAAATTAATAGTTGCTGGGCCAAGTGTCTGTTGGTCGAGGGAAACGACTCCAATCCTCCATCCTGAACTGCCGTTGCTAAGACGTCAACTACGGGCTGGAGTGTTAATTAGTTCCAGGACACTGCCGTTATGTGCCGAAAGAACGTGGCACCGATCTCGTGGTTGTAGGAGCGAATAAAATGACACTAAGCAAGTTCCTTGCAATGGCGCCTCTCTCTTGGAGGCTGCTAACACATTGCTAATATGGCGTCACCAGTAATAATGGTGTCTCCTTCCTCCCTGGCAGCGATATGCATGTGCATATCGCTCTAGTGTTCTCGAGCGTAAAGTATTCTATTTACTTACAACTAATTAGGGAAGTAAGGAATAGTGACAAGTACTAATATCACGAATAAATGTATTAAGATGCAATATATTTTTGCATGACTCAAGTCAGCTTATTAAAACTGCGCAAAACAAACGAAAGGAATATTATATAAATTATTTTACATTGCAATATTTTCCACTGTAGTTGTTAATTCACCTAAATAAGCGAGTTCAGTAAGCAGTAATATGCTGTACAAATAAAACAACTAAATAAACTATTATCCTTAGTAAAGGAAAACAATTAAATGGAATCTGTTTAAATTCAACTAAATGTTCAGATATTTCATGTTTCAACTTGCTGCTACCTACCGGCGTCATGGAGACTGTATGAAGGATTTGGTAAAATTGTGGGTCGTAATAGAAACATTAATTGGATTAATTTTACGAATTATTATAATTAGTAATTACTATGATTAATACAATAAGGATGTGTTATTAGTGTCTGCATAAACTTGTACATGGTGTGGGTTGCGGTGTAATACCTAATTGTGTCAATTGCACGTCACCCCATCATGCCTGGAACAGACATTGCAGAATGAGGCCTGATTAGCAGGGCTCGAGAAGAACACCGACTCACGCCACAGGTGGATCAGTGAACAGGGGCGGGAATGGCTCTGTGAACAGTAACACAGCAAGCCAGGGTCCAGCCCAGGGTCCAGCCCAGGGTCAAGCCCAGGGTCCAGCCAGGGGTCCAGACAAGGGTCCAAACAGGGTCCAGTCCAGGGTCCAGCCCAGGTTCCAACCCAGGGTCCAGCCTAGGGTCCAGCCCAGGGTTAAACCCAGGGTCCAGCCAGGGTCCAGCTCAGGGTCCAGCCCAGGGTCCAGTCCAGGGTCCAGCCCAGAGTCCAGCCCAGGGTCCAGCCCAGGGTCCAGCCAGGGGTCCAGCCAGGATCCAAGGAATAACAGAGGAATAACAGAGAGGTATACCTTTAAGAGGAACATGACCAGGGACGAGACAATAAGGGCAGCAGATGCAAGGAAAAGGCGCAGGGAGAGGGAAGGGAGCCAGGGAACCTCAGCCTACATCCCAGTAATCCCAGAGGGGAGTAAGGAAACACAATCTAGCAATTCAGGAACCCCAGATGGGACTGCAACACCTCAACTAACCACCCCATAGGCCTCCCAAACCCCCAGCACAAATCCTTCCTTGCCACTGCACAATGCCCACCATATCACCCAAATCCTTCCTTGCTCTTACCCCGAGTATCTCCTGCCTTCCCATCCCCTGATCTTCTTCCTGCCCCAAGCAAGCCCAGGCAAGACCTAAGCCTTCCATCCCCAACCCACCTCCCCACAAACCCCTGTTAACTTCACCACAGGGGGACGTGCCCTCACCCCAAACAATCCCTGACCCCAACCCCAAGTTTTCCTTCCCCCCCCCCTCACCCCCAGGACTTCTTCCTGTCTGAAGCAGGACTAGCCAAGACCCAAGCCCTCCGTCCCCCACCCCACCCTACCACCCACTGAACCCCTGGTAACTACCCAACGGGAGGATGAGCCTAACCCAAGTATCAATGTCCATGGAACAACTTCCTACATGTGTAGGGAGGGAGGGAGGGAGGGTCAAAATGGATATAGAAAAGTGAGCTTCAAGGTAATGTACTCAAACATCGAGGGATTACCAATAAAGCAAGTGAACTGGCAGAAAGGGTACAGGAAGAAAACTCAGATGTTATATGACTCACGGAAGCAAAATTGTCAACAGTCATAACAGACACTGTGTTTCCAAAGGACTACTATATAGTAAGGAAAGAGAGGGCAGGGAGAGGAGGTGGAGGAGTCTCCCTGCTGATAAGGAAGGACTGGATCATTGATGAGATTGAAATTCCCGGCTGTGGCCGATTCAGAGATTACATAACAGGAACTATGACAATGGGTGGACCTAAGATAATAGTGGCAGTCATATACAACCTTTCCCTAAATGACAGAAGACCTAGACAGGAGTTTGATAGGAAAAAAAACATGGCAACCAATAATATAATAGAGAAAGCAGCTTCAGTTGCCTGCAGGAATGGATCCAGACTCTTAATCATGGTCGACTTCAACCATGAAAAGATAGACTGGGAGAATAGGAAACCACATGTAGGTGAAGATACATGGAGAGCTAAACTCTTGGAAGTAGCAACAAAACTTTCTGAGCCAACATGTCAAGGGACCCAAAATCGGGAGAAAAAAAAAACAGTGAAAGAACAGGTAATGAAACTGAGGATAGGAGCAAACAGATTCACTACAAACAACAAGGAAGTGTTCGAGAAAACTCCATTATAAATTCCAGGAGGTCTTCACACTAAAGCATGGAGAAGTTAAAGATATAAGAGAAGGAATAGTCAACCAGGTACCACTAGAGGAATTCGGGATTACCAGTGGGTATGTAAGGAAGCTTTTGCTAGAGTTGGATGAGAAAGGCTATAGGCATGGATGGAATATCACTTTGGGTACTAAAGGAAGGAGCAAAAGCACTGTCCCTGCCAATCTCCATGGTGTAAAACAAATCACTGGTAACAGATGAACTGCCCAAAATTTGGAACACGGCAAATGTAGTCCCGATATACATGAGGATAGACAGGAGACACTGAACTACAGGCCAATGTCCCCAACTTGAATAACATAAAAGTTGATGGAGAAGATTGTGCGAAAAAGCCAGTGGAACATCTGAAGCAAAGGAACTTTGTGACACAACATCATCATGGTTTCAGTGATGTCAAGTCATGCCTCACCGAATTAATTGAATTCTTCGACCAGGCAACAAAAATCAGGCAAGAAAGAGAAGGGTGGGCAGACTGCATATTTTTGGATTGCAAAAAAGCCTTTGACACAGTACCACACAAGAGACTAGTGCAAAATCTTGAGATGCAGGCAGGAGTGAAAGGGAAGATACTCCATTGGATACGGGAGAACCTAAGTAATAAAAGATAGCGAGTCACTGAGAGGGGTGAGGTCTCAGATTGGCGAGACATCGCCTGTGGTGTCCCACAGGGTTCAGTCCTTTGACATATACTGTTTCTGATATATTTTAATGAACTCCCAGAGGGTATAGAATAATTCCTCTCATTGTTTGCTCACAATGCAAAAATTATGAGGTGGATTAATTAAGACAAAGGAAGATAGTATGAGGCTACAAGATGACCTATACAAAGTGAATGAATGGTCCAACAAATTGCTACTAAAGTTCAACCCGAGTAAATGTAAGGTAATGAAACTAGGCAGTGTAAAGAGGAGGCCAGACACAGGATACCGAATGGGAGATGAAGTCCTTCATGAAACGAACAGAGAGAAAGATCTAGGAGTTGTAAGCACACCAAACTTATCTCCTAAAGCCCACATAAAAAGAATAACACCTGCGGCATATGCATGACTGGCTAACATCAGACCTGCCATCAGGAACCTGTGCAAGGAATCATTCAGAACCTTGTATACCACATATGTATGACCAATCCTGAAGTATGCGACGCCAGCATGGAGCCCGTACCTTGTCAAGCCCGTACCTTCTTTACACTTAACACTACACTTATAAACTTCACTTATGATACACTGTGCATGAAACATTTGACATAACTCTTGCTTTTATTGGTTTGGGTGAGGTGGGTACATGAGGATGGAAATAACTGAAGAGGGCCTATTGGCCAATAGTGCCTTGAAGTTGGAAGAATATAGTTGTGCATTAATTGGCTGTTGATTGCTGGTGTTGACTTTTTGATGTGTAGTGCCTCGCTGATGTCGAGCTGCCTGCTATCGCTGTATCACCTATCGATGATTTCTGTGTTGTTTGTTAAGATTTCTCTGGTGATGGTCTGGTTATGAAAACAAATTATATGTTCCTTGATGGAGCCTTGTTGCTTATGCATTGTTAGTCGCCTGGAAAGAGACGTTGTTGTCTTGCCTATATACTGAGTTCTTTGGGGCTTACAGTCCCCAAGTGGGCATTTAAAGGCGTTCACGACGTTGGTCTCCTTCAAATCGTTCTGCTTGGTGTCTGGGGAGTTTTTCATGAGTAGATTGGCCGTTTTTTTGGTTTTATAATAAATTATCAATTGTATTTTCTCACTAACCTCACCTGCTAGAATCGACTTGATATTCACTTTGAATGAATGAGAAATAATGAAAGTCAAATTTGAAGCCCCAATCGGAATGATTGACCATAGCGTATTGACATTTAAGTATCTGGTGGAGGTTGGGATAACTTATCCAAGGAAGAGATATGGAAAATATGACAAGATGAGGAACTTCCTAATGGGAAAACCATGGGAAACAAAACTCAGGGAAAAGACTGTAATAGATACATACAATGGACTAGATCACCCAGAAGTGCCAGGAAGCTGCACACGGGTTTATCCCAGCCTAAAAAGAAAAAAAATGAATAGCAACAGAAGAATAGAATGTTCAGTCAGGAATGTAAGGTAGTGAAGCAATTGAGTCCTAGAAGAGGGAGAAACTACAGGATTAACAGAACACCAGAGAGCAGGGAGAGATACCAGAGAGCCAAGAATGAGTATTTCAGAATGAGGAGAGATACTGGGTGACAGTATAAAAATGGCATCGCGAGTAAAGCCAAGACCCAAACAAAACTGCTCAACAGCCACCCCAGGAGGAAAACAGCAGTGAAGGGAAGAGAGGGAAAATGTAACCAGGCACCACTAGAGGTGTTTACCTCCCTTTACCTTCCCTTGCCAGTGGAGATGTAAGGATGTATTTCCGTGAGTTGGATGTGACAAAGGCTATACCTAGAAAACACAAAGCATTTTTGCAACCTTCACTAAAGTTTCCATAGGGTTGTGGGAAAGAAAAGTTGCAAGTTTGGTTAAACAGGCACATGAGCAACGTTTAACTCAAGAATTGTATAAGTATTTATTTAGGTGATTTGGCAAATTTAGTCTTTTCTAGTACTAGTTCTTCCTTTATATAATAAAAACAATTTAATATAAAAACACCAAAAATCTATTTGTTCGTCTTTATATATTAAATTTAATTCATTTTGTAATATATATTAAAAGTAATGGTAAATGTTATTTTTTTAGTTGTATGATAGGTGTGCAAAACATTTACTAATGTTTAATCTAATTTTGTATTAAATTTTGTTTATACGACGTTGTTAAAAAACTTTTTTATAACAATAAGTTATATATTAAAGAATACTGTATTCATATTTACAATTATAGAATGTTTAAATTTATTTCCTTTATGTAAAATACATTAACATAAATTGAAAATGTTGTTTCACAGGTGTATTAAGAACACATGCACCATAATATAATCCATCAATTTGATTGTAATACAAAAAATTAAGGGGCATCAAAATATCACATGCATCTGTATTATAGCAGTTTTATATTAAATATTGAAGCACAAATGAGTGAATATAACTAGGTGAGTATAACTACATGAGTACAACTAGAGGGAGCTCAATTAGGTGAGCACAACTACATGAGTACAACTAGGGGGGAGTACAATTAGACAAGTACAACTAGGTACTCACCTAGTTGTGCTTGCGGGGGTTTTGCTCTGGCTCTTTGGTCCCGCCTCTCAACTGTCAATCAACTGGTGTACAGATTCCTGAGCCTACTGGGCTCTATCATATCTAAATTTGAAACTGAATACAGTCAGCCTCCACCACATCACTTCCTCGTGCATTCCACCTGTTAACTGCTGAGTACAGCTTGTTGAGTACAGCTAGGGGAGTAGAGCTAGAGTTGTACCGTGGTGGTGATAGATATGGTATATAGTAGTGGCATGGGTGGTTTAGTTGTGGTTGGAGGTTTCATTATCACTACACTAGTAGTGATATTGATGGTATAGTAATGGTTGTTGCGGTGGTATGGAGTTGGTTGTGGTGATTGTGGAAGTGGTGGCAATAGTGTTGAATGTGGTGGTGTTATTGGAGATGGTCAAAATGGGTAGTTGTTGTGGTTGTGGTGTTATAATGTTGGTGATGGTGGTCGTATAGAGGTGAGGTGGTGGTAGGAGGTGATAGTTATAGTGGCAGTGGTGGAAGTGGATTGTAGAGGTGTTGATGACAGTAGAGGGTGGAGGTGGCAGTTGTCGCGGTGGTGGTACTCGTGGTGGCGGAAGTTTTAGCTGTAGTTCTGGTGGTGGTGTCTGAGAGGGTGGTGGAAATGGTGGTAGTAGTGATGGTGTAGTATTTGTGGTATAATGGTGGTGGTAGTATGATGGTTGTGGACGTGGTGGTGATACAGTGGCAGTGGTTGTGATGGTGGTGGTAAAATGGTAGTGATGGTGGTGGTAAAATGGTAGTGATGGTGGTGGTAAAATGGTAGTGATGGTGGTGGTAAAATGGTAGTGATGGTGGTGGTAAAATGGTAGTGATGGTGGTGGTAAAATGGTAGTGATGGTGGTGGTAAAATGGTAGTGATGGTGGTGTTGGTGGTGGTATTGTGTGGTGGAATAGTGGTGTTGGTATAGTGGAGGTATGGTGACGGTGGATGGGGTGGTGGTGAGGGTATAGTGGTGGTGGTGATTTAGTGGTCGTGGTGGTTGTATAGTGGTGGTGGTGGTTGTTTAGTGGTGGTGGTGGTGGTAGAGTGCATGTTGAAATAGTAGTGGTGGTAGTGATAGTGGTGGTATAGTTGTAGTATGGTGGTGGTATTGTATTGATGGTGGTATTGTGATGGTATGCTGGTGGTGAAGGTATAGTGGTCGTATGGTGTGGTGGAAGTGGTAGTATAGTGGTGGTATAGTTGTTGTGGAGGTGGTATGGTGGTGGTAGAAATTGTGTTGGTATAGTGGAGGTATAGTGACGGTGGAAGGGGTGGTGGTGGTGGTATATTGGTGATGATGGTATGGCGATGATGGTGGTGGTAAAATAGTAATGGTATGGTGGTAGGGGTGGTATAATGGTTGTGGTGGTTTAGTAGTCGTGGTGGTGGTGTATAGTGCTGGAATAATGGTGGTGGTGGTCGTTGGAGTGGTTGTATAGTTGTGGTATGGTGGTGGTATAGTTATGGTATGGTGGTGGTATAGTTGTGGAATGGTGGTGATGGTGGTGGTGGTGAATACATACAATGCCTTAGTGATGTATCCCTAACTTACATACAATACAAGTCGATTAAGAAGATTGTTCGAAAAATGGCAAGTGGAACATCTGGAGTGGAAGAACTTTGCAAGATAACAATCATCATGGGTTCAGGGATGGCAAATCATGCCTCACAGGATTAATTGTATACTACGACCAGGCAAGAAAGAGAGGGGGTGGGCAGACTGTATACATTTGGATTGCCAGACAGCCTTTGACACAGTACCACATAAAAGACTAGTGCACAAGCTGGAGATGCAGAAAGGAGTGAAAAGGAAAGTACTCCACTGGATAAGGGAGTACCTAAACAACAGAAGACAGCGAGTCATTGTGAGGGGTGAGGAGTCAGAGTGGCGAGGTGTCATCAGTGGAGCTCCTCAAGAATCAGTCCTTGGACCTATACTGTTTCTAATATATGTGAATGACCTCCTGGAGGGAATAGACTCGTTCTTCTCTCAATGTTTGCTGATGATGCAAAAATTATTAGGATTTAGACAGAGGAAGATAGTATGAGGCTACAAGATGACGTAGACAAACTGAAGAAATGTTTCAACAAATGGCTACTAAAGTTCAACACAAGTAAATGTAAGGTAATTACACTAGCCGGATGAAATAGGAGTCCAGACAAAGGAAACCAAATAACATATAAAGTCCTTCATGACATTGACATAGAGAAAGATCTAGCTGATATCGAGTAGATATAACGCCAAACCTGTCTCTTGAAACCCTCATCAAAAGAATAACATCAGCGGCGTATGCGAGGCTGGCTTACATCAGAACTGGTTTCAGAAACCTGTGTAAGGAATCCTTCAGATCCTTTTATATCACGTATGTAAGACCAATCCTGGAGTATGGAGCTGCAGCATGGAGCTCGTACCTTGTCAAGCACTAGACGAAGCTCGAAATGGTGAGAGGTATGCCACTGGGCTAGTCCATGAACTAAGAGGCATGAGTTACGAGGAATGGCGGCATGAAATGCACCTCACGACACTGGAAGACAGGACAGCTCGGAAAGACATGATGACAACATTCAAAATTCTCAGCGGAATTTATGTGTAGACAAAGATGGATTATTTAACACGGGTGGTACACACACAAGAGGACACAGGTGTAAGCTAAGTACCCAAATGAGCCATAGAAAAAAAATATATTTTTCAGTGTCAGAGTAATTAGTAAATAGAATGCACCAAGAAGTGATGTGGTGGAGGCTGACTCCATACACAGATTCAAATGTAAATTTTATAGAGCTCGAGAAGCATATGAATCTTTACACCAGAAGATTGACGTTTGAGAGTCGGGACCAAAAAGTCGAATTCAACTAGGTGAGTACACACTCTCTCACACACACATTCTGGGGCCTAGTGGCTGAGTGAACAGCTCTCGGGATTCGTAGTCCTAGGGACCGGGGATTGATCCCTGGCGATGACGAAAACAAATGAGCAGAGTTTCTTTCACTCTGATGCGCCTGTTCACCTAGCAGTAAATAGGTACCTGGAAATTAGAGAGATGCAACGTGTTGCTTCCTGAGTGTGGGTGTGTGTGTTGGGAACGATTGATTTGCAGTTGAGAGGTGGGTGGAAAGAGCCATACCTCAACGCCTGCAAGCTCAACTAGGTGAATACATATGCTCCTCAGGGGTCTTGCGGCTGAGGTCTTAGTCGTAAGGGTCAAGGTTCGATCCCCTGCTGCAGCAGAAACAAATGGGCAAAGTGTCTTTTACCATAATACACCTGTTTACCTAGATTAGAGAAAACACACACATACAGAATGTGTGTGTGTGTGTATTCACCAACTTGTGCTTGCGGCTCTTAACTGTCATTCAAGCCACTTTTACTAACTACTATTTTTTTCCTACACACACACACACACACACACACACACACACACACACACACACACACACACACACACACACACACACACACACACACACACACACACACACACACACACACACACACACACACACACACACACATTGGGTGAACCCAATAGGCTTAGGAATCTGTACACCTGTTGATTGACGCTTGAGAAGCGGAACCAAAGAGCCAGAGCTCAACCCCCGCAAACACAACTAGGTGAATACTAGGCGAGTACACACAAACACACACACTCACACAGATGTCTAGCAGATGTCTAAAAGATGTAGCTTGGGAAACAGAGCTCAGAGGAAAGACGGCACAAGACATAATAGATTACATCACGCATAAGTGTAAGGAGGCAGCAGGCAAGTTCGTCCCAGTTCAAAAGTCCAAAAAAAGTGAAATAGAGACCAGAAACCTATGTGATGTAAGTTAGCAAAGAAACGAATTACAAGGACATGGGGAAACTATAGAAATAACTGGACAATAGAGAGCAGAGAAAGATACCACAGTGCCAGGAATGAGTACGTCAGCGAGAGTAGAGAGATAGAGCGACAATATGAAAATAACATAGCAAGCAAGGCAAAGACTCAACCTAAATTTCTCCACAGCCACATCAGGAGAAAAACACCAGTGATAGAACAGGTAATGAAATTAAGGGTAGGAGTAGACAGATTCACTACAATGGACAAAGTGTGCGAAGAACTCAATAAGAAATTCAAGGAGGTCTTCACAGTAGAGCAAGGAGAAGTCCCAGATACAAGAGAAGGAATATCAAACCAGATACGACTAGAGTAGTTTGTGATTACTATGGGGGAGGTGAGGAAGCATATGCTAGAAATAGACGTGACAAAGGCTATAGGTCCGGATGGAATCTCACCATGGATACTAAAAGAAGGAGCAGAAGCTCTGTGCCTGCCACTATCCATGGTGAACAACAAAACACAGGTGAACTGGTAACAGGTGAACTGCCAAGAATATGGAAGATGGCTAATGTAATCCCAATATACAAGAAGGGTGATAGGCAGGAGGTACTGAACTACAGGCCAGTGTCCATAACTTGCATTCCATGCAAGAGGATGGAGAAGATTGTGATAAAAACTCTAGTGGAACATCTGGAGCGAAAGAACTTTGTAACACAACAACAGCATGGGTTCATTGATGGCAAGTCCTGCATCACAGGATACCACAGGATTAATTGAATTCTACGACAAGGCAACACAAAACAGGCAAGATTGAGAGGGCTGGGCAGACTGCATATTTTTTTGGATTTCCATAAAGCATTTGACACAGTACCTCATAAGAGACTAGTACCCAAGCTGGAGATGCAGGCGGCAGTGAAAGGGAAGGTACTCCTACTGCATAAGGGAGTACCTAAGCAACAAACGACAGCAAGTCACTGTGAGGGGTGAAGTCACTGTGAGTGGAGAAGCGTGAAAAGTGGAGTCCTGCAGGGTTCAGTTTTTGGACCTATTCTGTTTCTGATATATGTAAATGATCTCCCAGAGCGAATAGAATCATCGAAACCTCTCACTGTTTGCTGATGATTCCAAGATTATGAGGAGGATTAAGACAGAGGAAGATAGTATGAGGCTACAAGATGCCCTAGACAAACTGAATGAATGGTCTAACAAATGGCTACTAGAGTTCAACCGGAGTAAATGTAAGGTAATGAAACTAAGCAGTGGAAAAAGGCCAGACACATGTTACCGAGTGGGAGAAGAAGTTCTTCATGAAACGGACAGGGAGAAAGATCTAGAAGTTGATATCACACCAAACCTGTCTCCTGAAGCCCACATAACAAGAATATTATCTGTGGCATATGCAAGACTGGTTAACATCAGAACTGCCATCAGGAACCTGCGTAAGGAATCATTCAGAAGCTTGTACATGGTTCCAATCCAGGAGTATGCAGCCCCAGCATGGCCCCGTACCTTTTCAAGCATAAGAAGAAGCTGGAAAAAGTTCAGAGGTGTGAAGGAATGGGTTGGTAGAAGCTCAACCTTCTACTAGTGTACGTGCACGTGATGCTCGCCGTCCACTGGAGTACGTGAATAGCTGTGCATTCGGATTAGATTTGGCAACCCATACTCGAAACATTTCGTGTTTAGGCTCACTGGACAGCCTAAGTCATCAGCATTCCAAATGTGTTACAATTGTCCTTGTAGCGCATTTATGGAAATATTTAGAGCGAGTAGTAGCTTTCATTGTAAAGAGTGGAGGAGACAGCAAGAGAGGGAAGAGTAGTGAGAAGGCGTGAGCCCAACCGTCACCCGCTCTGTCACCATGGCAACCCCATGCAGCCATCTTGGAGGCCTCCTTGAGAACCAAGGAAGCTGGTCTGCAATTGGCCCAGAGGAATAGGCCCAAGAATGTTTATCTAAGATTGGTTCGTTTGAGGAGAACCGGTAAAAGCCGGCAACCCTGGCCACCCAAGGCATCAAGATGCCATTCTGCATCCAGCCCTCGCCTGTGTCAGACGTATTCTTTGCTCAGTCGGCCAGCTGAACAGAGGCGTCATTGGCGGTAGCTCCTGATACATCTCCATTATCCATGAACATCGACGGGGGTCCGTGAGAAGGTCGCAGAATCCGGGAACTCATCGTATTTTCATGTGAAAGCAAGGGAGCGTAGTAATCAGATTTTGAGAAGTGGGTAAAAGTTCTTACGAGCTAGTACAAAACACTCTTAAGTCCCCATCTCAGCTATCAATCAGATTATCTGATCTCCAGCTAGTGTCTTGTAGCAGTGGAGTGATCTGGGAATATCTTGCCAGTGTTCAGTGCAGTTTTCCCATAGAAATTCATGGGAATTTCGAGAGACAGTGACGCTCATATTGTTTGGCGACAGTTTGAAGAACGCTACGCTTCGCCCTGAGTCAGGTGGTGCAAAGCCGTCCGAGCGAGTGAGGGGTGTATACTAAAGGTACCTAGTGGCGAGAGAATCCACCCTGGTCTACTCAGCTAAGCCTAGCGCGCTGCCTGTCGGAAAATCCGACACCATTTAATAATCATACAGATAATAACTGTATTACCAACAAGTTACCCATAGAAAACGTAACTTGTAGTGGAATTACCGTCTAAAGAAAACGGGATATCATCACCACATACTATTATAATTCACCAGCTATTATGGTGGGAATTATTCTTAAATACATTAGTCTTTGGACTTTACCATCATAAAAACATCTTATATAAATTAACTTAATTATCAATATTAAAGTAGAGTAAATGTGACCCTTCTATCACTTTCTGAAATCTGGACAAAGTAGGCCAGGCGTCAGAAGGAGGAAGGGGCAGCCATTGTTGTGTCACCTCCGAGACGTGTGGAGCAATTCGGCTCCTATCATTCTGGACAATGTCGGCCAGTAACGTCAATAGTGGAGTGTTAGACATTGCTATTGTTTATATTGAGACCAGAGGCTCACACGGGAGCAAATTCGGCTCCTGTTAATTTTACTTGGACGTAGTGTTATGGAAACCAAAGGTACCATCTCCAACACGATGTCTACAATTCAAGTTAAGTCTATCCGAAACCCGTTTATCATTCATTTATGGCCATTAATGTCAGGATATAGGGTGACCCGGTTAGATCGCGAAATCGCCTCAAACTAAAGGTAATTAAGCCAGGTCTTAATGTTCCATGTACTGTATAGTGTTTTCTCTGATATACTTGTCATATATAGGATTCTGGCTTCACAGCTAGCGCACTTTTGACAGGTCAAGACGAGGATGCAAGATTTTGTGCACCAGTTACTGGGTGATGGAAGCTGCCTCAAAGAGGATAATTTGGTGTCTACACCCTAGTTATACCTGGTGGACTAACCTGCTGTACTATAAGATAAGGAACCTCATCAATGTATGTAGCTATTACTGTAGTTTGATTGGCTGCATATATATTAATTTAATAAACCCCCCCTAATGTGTAGAGGATCGATTTGTGAGATTGAGATTATTGCAGAAATACAGTCCACTTATCATTATACAAATTGCTATCGAAGTATATAAATTAACGTAAATATAAATTCATATAAATTAAATAAATATAAATCTCACAGGTCGGTTCCCACATTATTTGGTCATCTTCGAACCGGATGACGGATTATTTGATCCTTTGAACCCACATTTGGTCATCTTAGTACCGGATGAACCAGTTATCCAGTGGATTCATTAAATATACTAGTGCAGTGTTATTTAAACAAAGCCAGCAGTCAAGACGGCAGCGTAGCCTCGAGGGAGCTCAGGAGCCTCCCTCAGCCCAGATCAGCCTTAGTCAGCGGTTTCATGCACACCCACAGATTTGGTGGCGTGTTATTTCGTGAAATGACAGCGCTAATATAGAATCCAGCCAAATTAGTGACTGTGTCTTCGCGAGATTGTTCACGGATTTCGTGGTGTTACATTTCGCGAGAGATTATCTACGAATTTTGTGGAGTTTATTTCGCGAGGTCACTAATAATATTTAATACTTCTAGATAATAATAGAAGTTTCATAGAGGCTAATTAAGAGGCTATTATCAATAATTGTGTATATTATTTCTCCAAGATAGAGAATTATTTAATATATATTGCACTAGTGATCACAGTATAATATTTACTAATTGCCAACCCACAACAGGGTAGGATATTAACCATTGACTAGTTGAACTATTATCGTTCATCCTAGTCCCATTATTACCATAGTCAGTTGTACTATATTGAATAACCTAACACCATTAATGAATGGTCCAGACCCTATTTTGGGTGTAATTTTTATCAACTCGAGTTGAGTTGTATATATAATAAATTACTTATGATCATTACACCTTTGAGTGATTAATTAGTGTCTCTACCATCCTAGGGTGATATAGAAGAGCTAACCTAAAGGTACTTCCAGTGACACTGGTTTATCACTCAAATCATTAGTGTGTATGATTGTATATATATAATGTGTATTAATTTTAAGTGCTAACCTCTAGTAGAGGTAGGATTATTGCCTAGTGAGTGCAGAATTTAACCCTAGGCTACCATCAGTGCTTGTTCAGTATTATGAGCAGCCCAAATACAAGCCCCACAAGGCTTCACCAACTAGCCAGGATGGATAATGCAGGGAGAATGAAAAGAACCCTTGCAGGTCTTAAAGGCCACTTAACAAGACAGATCAAGAAATGTGAAGATTTGTCACAACAATCAACAGTTGATTATGCTGACCTGGAAAGCTATTATCAAGCAGCTGCAGGTAAATTTGAGCAAATCAAATGTCAAATAGCAACATATGTGGCTGAACTTGCCAACACTAATTTATCAGAAACAGAAATAGACGACATTATGGTTGATCTTGCGAATTATGAAGATCACACTCAGGCCACGTTACAGCCTTATGTCAAATTAATTGCCCAGAACAAGGCAACAGCAACAACAACAACAGTTGCATCTAATACGAGTCAAGCAGAAGCTCGACTCCCTCCAATTAATTTACCCACTTTCTCAGGAAAAGATGAGGAAGATTGGGACGAATTTTGGAACAAATTCGTTGACCTTGTAGACTCAAAACAATCTTTACCAAAGAGTAGTAAATTCTCTTATTTGCAAGGCCAATTATCAGGTGAGGCTAAAACAGTAGTATCCCATCTGAGATTAACTAATGACGGCTATGATCTGGCAGTAAAACTCCTCAAGGATAATTATGCTGATCCAGAAGTAAGAACATCACATTTAGTTCATGAGCTGTTGCATTTACCCCCACCGGAGGCTTCAGCTGATTCACTCCAAGTCTTCAAGCTGGAGGTAGAATCATTGATCAATGCCCTCAGCCTGACAGCAGATACAAACGGGGCTGAGTGGGTCTTGAAAATAATTGTCCAGGAGAAAATACCTAGGGACATATTGAGACAAATGAGTGCTCATTACAATAAAAGCATCTTATCCATGAATGAAATATCTGAAGGTTTAAAGTCAGTAGTTCATCAATTACGAACACATGACAAATTAAAACCACCAAGTAAACCCTCAGAAACCAATAATAGTAAATTACAGAGTACCAAAAGTACTCCAAATCAATCTAGACAATATAATTCAACACCAAAGTGGAACAGTGGCAGTGTGGGCGTATATGCAGTGGGACCCTCCAAGCCTATAGTTACTGTGTCACCCAAGAACGTGACACCAAAGGGTACTGGAAGCTATGGAACATGTTTGTTCTGCAATGAGAAACATTCAATGTACCACTGCCCTAATTTTCCTGATAGTGACGCCCGTGTTGAGCGACTCAAAGATTTGCAACATTGCACGAGGTGCCTCAGGAAACATAACATCAACGACTGTGAGACCCAATTACACACCTGTAATAGGTGTAACAAAGGTCAGCACCATGCAGCATTATGCAGAGACACCAAAACAACGTCTCCAAACCCCAAGGTGGAAGATAGCATTCCCACCACAGTACAGTACTGCAAGGTGCAACAAACAAAGAGTGTCCAATCGGCAAAGTCTAAAGGTAATACGACTTTGCCTACTGCCCAAATTACCATCCTGAATAAGAGGGCCAAGGTCCATACCCGTGGGTTGTTTGACCAAGGATCCCAGAGAACATATATCACTAAAAAGCTGGCAGATGAATTACAATTAAGGCCTGTAGCCCAGATGTCATTCAACATCTCAGGGTTTGTAACAGATGCAGGACCTCAAGTCTACCAGGTGGTACAACCATCAGTACGTTTAGGCAGGTACGTCTGTCGAGTACAAGCCATTGTGGTGGACAAAATACCAGTAGACCTACAAGTTCAAGGTCTGAGAGCAACAGCCAAATTCCTGAGAAATAGAGGAATAAAATTGGCAGATAATATTAAGTCTGATCACCTCACCGACTTCGGTCTCCTTGTTGGGACAGACTATTGTCATCGATTCATCGGTAGCCCTACTAAATATCAGGGTATAACCATGTTAAACTCTGCAGGAGGTAAATTACTCTCAGGCCCAGTAACAAGCCTGGGGAGACCTATGCCTGCAGATAAACAATACAAGTAGAATCTAAATTTGTCAGCTGATTATATTTCTCCAGTAGCATTATACTAAGGAGATTACAGCTGACTATACCAACAGAGGTTGATGTTAGTATCATCATTTAAAGCTGAAGATGAGTTCATGAGGCCTCAGTGGCAAATCAGTGAACAGTAGCCTAAAACAGCTACAAGTCACTGCGACCAATGTCACTGAACCCACTGCAGTCTCAGAACCATACTTTACTTTAATGATGAGCTATTCAATCTTCTGAATCAATTAACTAAATTAAACCCCAATAAATCTGATGACTGATTTGATACATTTATTATTTAATCAAGATGTATTCCATGGGCCTCAGTGTTTATATATCAGTGACCAGTTACCTGAAGAAACTTCAAGTTATATCTAATGTCACTGATCTCACTGCAGTCCCTGAATCATACTTGACTGTAGTACTTGATCACATCCAGTCTTCTGGGTTAAATAATATGTAATAAGGCTTGAATATTAGCCTTTTAAGAGTTGACAGGGAAGTGAAATCGCATTAGACTTCTAACCCCTGCAACTCTAGTACGGGACATCCGTCCTGTACGAACAGACACACAAATGTGTGATTACTAACTATAATTTGAAGGAGGAGTATCGGTGTTCGTCTGTTCTAATTAGGACTTCGACCCGTGAGCAGCCCCCTGGGGAATTATGTCGGAAAATCCGACACCATTTAATAATCATACAGATAATAACTGTATTACCAACAAGTTACCCATAGAAAACGTAACTTGTAGTGGAATTACCGTCTAAAGAAAACGGGATATCATCACCACATACTATTATAATTCACCAGCTATTATGGTGGGAATTATTCTTAAATACATTAGTCTTTGGACTTTACCATCATAAAAACATCTTATATAAATTAACTTAATTATCAATATTAAAGTAGAGTAAATGTGACCCTTCTATCACTTTCTGAAATCTGGACAAAGTAGGCCAGGCGTCAGAAGGAGGAAGGGGCAGCCATTGTTGTGTCACCTCCGAGACGTGTGGAGCAATTCGGCTCCTATCATTCTGGACAATGTCGGCCAGTAACGTCAATAGTGGAGTGTTAGACATTGCTATTGTTTATATTGAGACCAGAGGCTCACACGGGAGCAAATTCGGCTCCTGTTAATTTTACTTGGACGTAGTGTTATGGAAACCAAAGGTACCATCTCCAACACGATGTCTACAATTCAAGTTAAGTCTATCCGAAACCCGTTTATCATTCATTTATGGCCATTAATGTCAGGATATAGGGTGACCCGGTTAGATCGCGAAATCGCCTCAAACTAAAGGTAATTAAGCCAGGTCTTAATGTTCCATGTACTGTATAGTGTTTTCTCTGATATACTTGTCATATATAGGATTCTGGCTTCACAGCTAGCGCACTTTTGACAGGTCAAGACGAGGATGCAAGATTTTGTGCACCAGTTACTGGGTGATGGAAGCTGCCTCAAAGAGGATAATTTGGTGTCTACACCCTAGTTATACCTGGTGGACTAACCTGCTGTACTATAAGATAAGGAACCTCATCAATGTATGTAGCTATTACTGTAGTTTGATTGGCTGCATATATATTAATTTAATAAACCCCCCCTAATGTGTAGAGGATCGATTTGTGAGATTGAGATTATTGCAGAAATACAGTCCACTTATCATTATACAAATTGCTATCGAAGTATATAAATTAACGTAAATATAAATTCATATAAATTAAATAAATATAAATCTCACAGGTCGGTTCCCACACTGCCACCTATTGAGGGAGTGGCCACCCACAACAAGAACTCCAGCAGTATTTGGTATTTGATGATTATTATCTCTAAGCCTGAGTTCGAGGTCAGGTGTTCCGCTTGCATTGTCTCTACAAGCACCATTGAGGTGAAGAGAAGTGCGGATGCATGAGATGTTCACTCTTATTTATATCCTTGTCAGTTAAGGGAGGACTTGATCTGTTGTGTGCAGACTTACATATGTGTGTGTGTGTGTGTGTGTGTGTGTGTGTGTGTGTATATTCACATGGGAACACATTCAGAGTTATTAGACAGAGGACCGTGAGGGCCGTCCTAGTGTGTGCTATACTCCATTCTGGTGGGATTTCATGTATATTAATTTTCTTGGAGGAGTTGTTATTGTTGTGTCCCATGTCCGTGCAGTCTTTTGCAGGAGAGGAGTCCAGTTCCGGTCATCATTTTCACGGTAGAGTGTCAGTGTGGCAACACCGGGGATTTCCTGGCATTTGATTATTGTCGAGTAATACCAGTCTGTGTTTTTATACAAGTAAACAGGTGGAACACAGGGAGACTCAGGTGGAAACTTAGTACCCAAATGAGCCACAGAGACGTTAGAAAGAATTTTTTTCGTGTCAGAGTACTGTAGTTAATAAATGGAATGCACTAGGAAGTGATGTGGTGGTGGCTGACTCCATACACAGTTTGAAATGTAGATATGATAGAGCCCAGTAGGCTCAGGAGTCTGTACACCAGTTGATTTACAGTTGAGAGGCGGGACCAAAGAGCCAAATCTCAACCACCGCAAGCACAATTAGGTAAGTACAAGGGTTGTGTTCCCAGGGCTGTGATAAATGTGATTATATATGTATATATATATATATATTAGTATATTTTAGTAGGCGTCTTTCCTGTAGACATATTATTAAATATGACCGAAAAAGTAAGATTGATAATTCTAACGCGAATTTTCTCAATATTTCTTATGTTTCTTTTCACTGTCGATGGTAATTGAAAAATCAGTTCTCCAAAATTCATTTTTATTTCTAGTCTGACGCGACACTTAAAAGCGTTTCACAATAACTTATTACATTTTCAAAGACTTTAGTTTACACACACACAACTATAACCTGCAAACACTAAACAGATTTCTTACTATGCTATAATTCAAACGGCTTTTCATTTTATATATCTGCATTTGGGTGAGGTGGTATGTTACAACAGTTTTGGATGAGGTGAAAACAAACTTTCAACACAAGATAGAACACGAAATATTGGGAAATATTGGGTAAAGTTAAAGGGAAAGAATGGAAGTAAATGCAAAGGGCCTATTGGTCCATATTTCTTGATGCTTCTATATTGGTGCGGAGTCTTGAAGTGGGTAGAATATGGTTCTGCATTAATTGGCTGTTGATTGCTGGTGTTGACTTCTTAATGTGTAGTGCCTCGCAGATATCAAGCCGCCTGCTATCGCTGTATGTATCGATGACTTCCGTGTTTTTTTGTTAAGACTTCTTTGTTGATGGTCTGGTTGTGAGAAGAGATTATATGTTTCTTAATGGAGGCCTGTTGCTTATGCATCGTTAATCGCCTGGAAAGAGATGTTGTTGTCTTGCCTATATACTGAGTACTTTGAGGCTTACAGTCCTCAAGTGGGCATTTGAAGGCATGGACGACATTAGTCTCTTTCAAAGCGTTCTGCTTTGTGTCTGGAGAATTTCTCATGAGTAGGTTGGCAGTTTTCTTGGTTTTATAATATATCATCAATTGTATCTTCTGATTTTTGTCTGTAGGGATAACGTTTCTATTAACAATATCTTTCAGGACCCTTTCCTCCGTTTTATGAGCCGTGGAAAAGAAGTTCCTGTAAAATAATCTAATAGGGGGTACAGGTGTTGTGTTAGTTGTCTCTTCAGAGGTTGCATGGCGTTTCACCTTCCTTCTTATGATGTCTTCAACGAAACCATTAGAGAAGCCATTGTTGACTAGGACCTGCCTTACCCTACAGAGTTCTTCATCGACTTGCTTCCATCCTTAGCTGTGGCTGAGAGCACGGTCGACATAAGCGTTAACAACACTCCTCTTGTACCTGTCTGGACAGTCACTGTTGGCATTGAGGCACATTCCTATGTTTGTTTCCTTAGTGTAGACTGCCGTGTGGAAACCTCCGCTCCTTTCCATGACTGTTACATCGAGAAAGGGCAGCTTCCCATCCTTCTCCATCTCGTAAGTGAAACGCAACACAGAATTCCGCTCAAATGCCTCCTTCAGCTCCTGCAGATGTCTGACATCAGGTACCTGTGTAAAAAGGTCGTCAACATACCTGCAGTATATGGTCGCTTTCAAGTTCATGTCGACTAAGACCTTTTGTTCGATGGTACCCATGTAGAAGTTTGCAAACAGGACACCTAGGGGAGAACCCATGGCGACCCCATCTACTTGCTTATACATGTGCCCATCCGGGCTCAAGAAGGGTCCCTCTTTAGTACAAGCTTGGAGTAGTTTCCTTAGAATGTTTTCTGGTATTTCTGTTTTCTGGCAGGGTTGATAACGATAAACTTTTTAACAAGGGTGGTACGCGAACAACGGGACACAGGTGGAGAGTACCCAAATGAGCTACAGGGACGTCAGAAAGAATTTTTCAGTGTCAGAGTTTATAACAAGTTGAATACATTAGGCAGTGATGTGGTGGAGACTGACTCCATGCACAGTTTCAAATGTAGATACGATAGAGCGCAGTAGGCTCACTAATCAGTACATCAGTTGATTGACGGTGGAAAGGCGGGACCAAAGAGCCAGAGCTCAACCCCGCAAGCACAACTAGGTGAGTACAATACACAAACACACACACACAGGAAGCCGCCCGTGACAGTTGACTAACTCCCAGGGTACCTATTTACTGCTAGGTAACAGGGGCATAGGGTGAAAGAAACTATGCCCATCGTTTCTCGCCAGAGCCCGGGATCGAACCCGGGACCACAGGATCACGTGTAGAGTGTGCTGTCCGGTCGGCCACCGACTCCGTGTGTGTGTGTGTATATACTGACCTATTTGTGCTTGCGGGGGTTGAGCTTTGGCTCTTTGGTCCCGCCTCTCAACTGTCTATCAACTGGTGTACAGATTCCTGACCCTACGGGCTCTCTCATATCTACATTTAAAACTGTGTATGGAGTCAGCCTCTACCACATCACTGCCTAATGCATTCCATCCGTTAACTACTCTGACACTGAAAAAATTCCTTCTAACGTCTCTGTGGCTCATGTGGGTACTCAGTTTCCACCTGTGTGCCCTTATTCGCGTCCCACCAGTGTTGAATAGTTTATCCTTGTTTACCCGGTCGATTCCTCTGAGGATTTTGTAGGTTGTGATCATGTCCCCCCTTACTCTTCTGTCTACCAGTGTCGTAAGGCGCATTTCCCGCAGCCTTTCCTCGTAACTCATGCCTCTTAGTTCTGAAACTAGTCTAGTGGCATACCTTTGGACTTTTTCCAGCTTCGTCTTTGTACTTGACAAGGTACGGGCTCCATGCTGGGGCCGCATACTCCAGGATTGGTCTTACATATGTGGTGTACAAGATTCTGAATGATTCTTTACACAGGTTCCTGAACGATGTTCAGGAACAGCGTTCCTGAACAGCCAGGAACAGCTGTTCCTGGCTGTTTATCGTTAGCCAGCCTCGCATATGCCGCAGACGTTATTCTTTTTATGTGGGCTTCAGGAGACAGGTTTACCTGGTTGATACCTGGTTGATGGGGTTCTGGGAGTTCTTCTACTCCCCAAGCCCGGCCCGAGGCCAGGCTCGACTTGTGAGAGTTTGGTCCACCAGGCTGTTGCTTGGAGCGGCCCGCAGGCCCACATACCCACCACAGCCCGGTTGGTCCGGCACTCCTTGGAGGAATAAATCTAGTTTCCTCTTGAAAATGTCCACGGTTGTTCCGGCAATATTTCTTATGCTTGCTGGGAGGACGTTGAACAACCGCGGACCTCTGATGTTTATACAGTGTTCTCTGATTGTGCGTATGGCACCTCTGCTCTTCACTGGTTCTATTCTACATTTTCTTCCATATCGTTCACTCCAGTACGTTGTTATTTTACTGTGTAGATTTGGTGTGATATCAACTCCTAGATCTTTCTCTCTCTTCGTTTCATTAAGTACTTCATCTCCTATTCTGTATCATTTGTCTGGCCTCCTATTTCCACTGCCTAGTTTCATTACTTTGCATTTACTCGGGTTGAACTTCAACAGCCATTTGTTGGACCATTCACTCAGTCTGCCTAGGTCATCTTGTGGCCTCCTACTATCGTCCTCAGTTTCAATCCTCCTCATAATTTTTGCATCATCGGCAAACATTGAGAGAAACTATTCTATACCCTCCGGGAGATCATTTACATATATCAGAAACAGTATAGGTCCCAGGACTGACCCCTGCGGGACTCCACTCGTAACTTCTCGCCATTCTGAGACCTCACCATCTCACACTGACTCGTTGTCTCCTGTTGCTTAGGTACTCCTGTATCCAACGAAGTACCTTCCCTTTCACTCCAGCCTGCATCTCCAGCTTTTATACTAGCCTCTTGTGTGGCACTGTATCAAAGGCTTTCTGACAATCCAAAAATATGCAATCTGCCCACCCTTCTCTTTCTTGCCTTATTTTTGTTGCCTGGTCGTAGAATTCAAGTAACCCTGTGAGGCAGGACCTGCCATCCCTGAATCCATGTTGATGCTGTGTTACAAAGTTCTTTCGCTCCAGGTGCTCCACTAGCTCTCTTCGCACAATCTTCTCCATCAGCTTGCATGGTATGCAGGTTAGGGACACTGGCCTGTAATTCAGTGCCTCCTGTCTATCCCCGTTCTTGTATATCGGGACTACGTTAGCTGCTTTCCAAATTTCTGGCAGTTCCCCTGTTGCCAGTGATTTGTTATACACTATGGAGAGTGGGAGGCACAGTTCTTCTGCTCCTTCCTTTAGTATCCAAGGGGAGATTCCATCTGGGCCTATAGCCTTTGTCACATCCAACTCTAGTAAACACTTCCTTACTTCCCCGCTGGTAATCTCAAACTCTATCAGTGGTTCCTGGTTAGCTATTCCCTCTCTTATCTCTGGGATTTCTCCTTGCTCTAAAGTGAAGACCTCTTGGAATTTCCTATTCAGTTCCTCACACACTTCCTTGTCGTTTGTAGTGAATCCTTCTGCCCCTATCCTTAATTTCATAACCTGTTCCTTTACTGTTGTTTTTCTCCTGATGTGGCTATGCAGCAATTTAGGCTGAGTCTTTGCCTTGCTTGCGATGTCATTTTCGTATTGTCTTTCTGCCTCTCTTCTCATCCTGACATATTCATTCCTGGCATTCTGGTATCTTTCTTTGCTCTCCAGTGTCCTGTTATTCCTATAGTTTCTCCATGCCCTTTTACTGTGCTGCTTAGCTAGCCTACATCTCTGATTAAACGATGGGTTTCTCATCTTCATTTCACTGTTTTCCTTTTGGGCATGGACAAACTTGTTTGCAGCGTCCTTGCATTTTTGCGTGATGTAGTCCATCATATCTTGGGCCGTCTTTTCCCTGAGCTCTGTTTCCCATGCTATATCTGTTGTGTGCGTGTGCGTGTGTGTGTGTGTGTGTACTCACCTAGTTGTACTCACCTAGTTGTGCTTGCAGGGGTTGAGCTCTGGCTCTTTGGTCTCGCCTCTCAACTGTCAATCAACAGGTGTACAGGTTCCTGAGCCTATTGGGCTCTATCATATCTACACTTGAAACTATGTATGGAGTCAGCCTCCACCACATCACTTCCTAATGCATTCCATTTGTCAACCACTCTGACACTAAAAAAGTTCTTTCTAATATCTCTGTGGCTCATTTGGGCACTCAGTTTCCACCTGTGTCCCCTAGTGCGTGTGCCCCTTGTGTTAAACAGCCTGTCTTTATCAACCCTGTCAATTCCCTTGAGGATCTTGAATGTGGTGATCATGCCCCCCCCTAACTCTTCTGTCTTCCAACAAATTGAGGTTTAATTCCCGTAGTCTCTCCTCGTATCTCATACCTCTCAGCTCGGGTACTAGTCTGGTGGCAAACCTTTGAACCTTTTCCATTTTAGTCTTATGCTTGACTAGATATGGACTCCATGCTGGTGCCGCATACTCCAGGATTGGTCTGACATATGTGGTATATAATATTCTGAAAGATTCCTTACACAAGTTTCTATAGGCCGTTCTTATGTTAGCCAACCTGGCATATGCTGCTGCTGTTATCCTCTTGATATGAACATCAGGGGACAGGTCTGGCGTGATATCAACCCCCAGGTCTTTCTCTCTCTCGGACTCTTGAAATATTTCATCTCCCAAGTGATACCTTGTATCTGGTCTCCTGCTTCCTACCCCTATCTTCATTACATTACATTTGCTTGGATTAAACTCTAACAGCCATTTGTTCGACCATTCCTGCAGCTTGTCCAGGTCTTCTTGAAGCCTCAAGCTGTGTGTGTGTGTGTGTGTGTGTGTGTGTGTGTGTGTGTGTGTGTGTGTGTGTGTGTGTGTGTGTGTGTGTGTGTGTGTTTGTGTGTGTGTGTGTACTCACCTATTTGTGCTTGCAGGGGTTCAGCTCTGGCTCTTTGGTCCCGGCTCTCAACTGTCAATCAACTGGTGTACAGGTTCCTGATCCTATTGGGCTCTATCATATCTACACTTGAAACTGGGTATGGAGTATGTCTCAACCACTTCACTTCCTAATGCATTCCATTTGTCAAAAAAGTTCTTTCTAATATCTCTGTGGCACATCTGGACAATCAGTTTCCACCTATGTCCTCTAGTACGTGTGCCCCTTGTGTTAAGTAGCCTGTCTTTATCTACCCTATCAATTCCATTGAGAATCTTGTATGTGATGATCATGTCCCCTCTAACTCTTCTGTCTTCCAGCGACGTGAAGTTTAATTCCCGTTTTCCCTCCTCGTAGTTCATACCTCTCTGTTCGGGTACTAGTCTGGTGGCATACCTTTGTTCCATTTCCAGTTTAGTCTTATTCTTGACTGGATATTGAGTCCATGCTGGGGTTGCATACTCCAGGATTGGCCTGACATATGTTGTATACAAAGTTTTGAATTATTACTTGCACAAGTTTATAATTGTCGTTTTTTATTCGAAAACCTGGAATATGCCGTTGATATTATCCTCTTGATATTGACTGTAGGGGACAGGTCTGGCGTGATTTCAATCCCCAAGTCTTTCTCTCTCTCGGACTCTTGAAGTATTTCATCTCCCAAGTGATACCTTGTATCTGGCCTCCAGCTCCTTACACCTATCTTCATTATATTACATTTGCTTGGGTTAAACTCTAACAACCATTTGTTCGACCATTCCTTCAGTTTGTCTAAGTCTTCGTGAAGCCTCAAGCAGTGCTTCTCTATCTTAGTTCTTCTCATTATTTTGGCATCGTCAGCAAACATTGAGAGAAATGAGTCTATACTCTCCGGGAGATCATTTACGTATATCAGAAACAGGATTGGTCCGAGTGTAAAGCCTTGTGGGACTCCACTGGTGACCACGCCAGTCTCTGCTTCCTTTTGCTTAGGTACGCCATTATCCACTGGAGCACATTACAAGTTACTTCTGCCTGTCTCTGCTGCAGCTTATGTTCCAGCCTCTTATGGGGGCTGTCAAAGGCTTTCCGACAATCCAAGAAAATGCTGTTCGCCCAGCCTTCTCTTTCTTGCTAAATCTTTGTCACCTGATCGTAGAATTCTATTAAGGTAGTAAGGCAAGATTTACCCTCCCTCAACCCATGTTGGCGATTTGTCACGAAGTCTCTTCTCTCCAGATGTGTTACTAGGTTTTTTCTCACGATCTCTCCATCACCTTGCATAGTATACAAATCAAGGACACTAGCCTGTAGTTCGGTCCCTCTTGTCTGTCACCAGTTTTGAATATTGGGACCACATTAGCCGTCTTCCATATTTCTGGATAGGTCTCCAGTGACCTACTATACTCTATGGAGCATGGCATGCAAAGTGTCTCTGCACACTCTTTCAGTACCCATGGTGAGATTCGGTCTGGACCAACAGCCTTTCTCACATCCAGATCCAACAGGTGTCTCTTGACCTCATCTCTCGTAATTTCGAATTCCTTCCAAGGCCGCCTGGTTTACTGCCCCCTCTCCTAGCACATTGATATCATCTTGTTCTATTGTGAAGTCCTCCTGGAACCTTTTGTTGAATTTTTCACACACCTCTTTGTCATTCTCTGTATACCTGTCTTCGCCTGTTTTAAGTTTCATTACCTGTTCTTTCACTGTTGTTTTCCTCCTGATGTGACTGTGTAGATACTTTAGTTCAGCCTTGGCTTTGTCATTTTCATAATTATTCTCTGCTTCTCTTCTCACACTAACATACTCATTCCTGCTTCTCTGGTATTTGCCATCCACTCTGCTTTCTGGTGTTCTGTTATTTCGGAAGTTCCTCCACACCCTTTTGTTGAATTCCTTTGCTTCCATACATGCCCTATTAAACCGTGGATTCTTCTTTTGCTGCTCGGTTTTTTCCTGTCGGGCCGGGATAAACTGGTTTACTGCCTCCTGACACTTTTTGGCGACATAGTCCATCATTTCTTTTACAGACTTAGCTGTGAGGTCTGTGTCCCATGGCATTTCCCTTAGGAAACTTCTCATCTCCTCATAATTCCCATTTTGGTATGCCAGCCTTTTGTTTCCTAGTTCTTTGGGGGAGATAATTCCTAGCTCTTCCTGGTACTCAAAGATGAATACACTGTGATTACTCATTCTCAATGGTGCCTCCAACTTAACTTTCCTTAGATCCCACTCGTTTAGGGTAAATATCAGATCAAGCATGGCTGGTTCATCTTCCCCTCTCATTCTTGTTGGTTCCTTGATGTGTTGGCTTAGAAAGTTTCTTGTTGCCACGTCCAGCAGCTAAGCTCTCCATGTATCTGGTCCTCCAAGTGGGTCTCTGTTCTCCCAATCTCTCTTCCCGTGGTTGAAGTCTCCCATGATTAGTAGTCCGAATCCGTTCCTGCTAGCGACAGAAGCTGCTCTCTATATTATGTTAATGGTGGCCATGTTGTTTATATCATATTCCTGTCTGGGTCTTCTGTCGTTTGGTGGTGGATTATATATGACTACGACTATAATTTTTTGTCCTCCATGTGCTATGGTACCTGTTATGTAGTCACTATAGCCTTCACAGCCCTGAATACCCATCTCCTCAAACTCCCAGCATTTTTTTACCAGCAGAGCTTCACCACCACTTCCTCTTCCTTCTCTCTCTTTCCTCACAACATAGTTGTCCATTGGAAACACTGCATTTGTTATGTTTCTTGTCAGCTTCGTTTCTGTTGAGCTATTATGTCTGGGTTTTCTTCTAGTACCCATACTCAAATTTCATTTGTTTTATTAGTAGTTCCATCTGTGTTAGTGTTCAGCTGACTAGTGGATCTTGCTGCTTCTTGTGAGGTAGCTGCTTTCATGGCTACCTCTCTCACTGTGGACATTGCTTCCAAGTTCATTTTAAGCATTTCTGCAAATGTTGCTTGTGCAATGCCATTCCCTTCCATTGTAACATTTCTATCCTCTCTTTAGATGATTATCTGAGTTTCAGCCTCAGTATTGTTCACTTTGCAGATTTTAATCTTTTCCTTTGCTGCTGTCAGCTCTCTTTGCAGGCTGCTTATTTTATTATTCATTTCCTGCATCTCCCTCCTGATTTCCTCCAAAATTTGAGCGAGCATTTCCTCCATATAGTCACATTGACTTTTCCCAGTTCTCTTGTTACTTCTCGCTGCCATGTTTGTCCCTGTTCCTATTATGTTGTGATAGGATTTGCCTGGAAGAGGGCAGAGAGAGAGAGAGAGAGAGAGAGAGAGAGAGAGAGAGAGAGAGAGAGAGAGAGAGAGAGAGAGAGAGAGAGAGAGAGAGAGAGAGAGAGAGAG